>NW_008421296.1:0-307 GCF_000622305.1 Nannospalax galili | reverse complement strand
CTGTATGCTGTATGCTGTGAGCTCCCTAGTAACTCCACCACAAAGCTGATCTTAAGGACTAGAAGTACATGGGGCATGCTTACTAGTCATTGGCCCTGAATCCAGCTTCACAAACACACTTTCTATTATCCTAATTAGTGTCTGTCATTGTTTCCAGAGTCACCTATGCATAAATGCTTGCCATTGGTCACTAGATACTGTCTCTCTAACAGGCATCGAAGCTCTAGTGCACAAAATCTACATTAATAGCCAAAGGGTGTGTGTGGGGTGTGTGTGTTTGAAACATTGTCTCACTATGTAGCTCAAG
>NW_008421295.1:0-307 GCF_000622305.1 Nannospalax galili | reverse complement strand
AGGAAGCACAGAACACAGTCAGAACCAGGGATGTATATAGTCTTCAAAGTTTACCCAGGGGACCTACTTCTGCCAACCAGGCCCAACTCCAGAAGGCTCTACAACCTACAAAAACGCTGTAGTCTAGGGACCAAGTGGGCAAAACCTAGGCCTGTGAAAGATAGTTCTGATTCAAATTCTATCAGATTTTGCTGAGCAATTGTAATTAGAAATCAGATGTTTTGTTTCCTTATTCTGAAGCTTACTACTGACTACAGTGCATTTCTCTTGTCTGTTAAACATTTTGTTACAAATGGTAACTATTGCT
>NW_008421294.1:0-307 GCF_000622305.1 Nannospalax galili | reverse complement strand
TTTATGTGTCAAGAGCAAGTAGAAGAGCTCTGACTTCAGACAAGAAGACACATTGCTGAAAGTGCTAACCAACAACATAGAGCTCACAGATGCCCAGGGTCAACCTATGGAGCTAGCCATTAATACAACCTGTACAACACCCTGCTGTCTATGTTTGCCACCTTTACCTGTTCCCCTTCCTGACTTGGAAATTTCAAGAATTTCAGCAAATGCTAGCAAGCCACGGAACTGCTAATGTTCACCGTCTTTTTGTCTATGGGTCTTCTCTGTTTGGCTCTCTCATTTGTTTCTTCAAGGTGGGTGTTAT
>NW_008421293.1:0-307 GCF_000622305.1 Nannospalax galili | reverse complement strand
CAGGGACACTGAAGGTCAAAGCTGCTGGAAATGGGTCAACAAGTACATTTGCGATACTGGCTAAGATATGTACTGCCATTGCTCTGACCAACAGATATGGCCTGACAAAAATGCCTGTGTCCAAGCACCCCCATGATGCTCTTCTTCTCACTGCTCTGGCCAAGCTGGTCACTCCTTAGTTCCGTAGAGATCTTTTGGATCTCCCCATCACCCAGAGGGCTGGAACCTGCTTTGCAGGGTGACTGCAAGATGGAGTTTCAGCACCACGGCCAGCGCCCATTTCATCTGCTAGAAGTGTGTGGTGCAG
>NW_008421292.1:0-307 GCF_000622305.1 Nannospalax galili | reverse complement strand
CTCTCCCCACTAGAGCCCTTATACTCTGATATCCCTGCTACTGTCTACTGTTTTGTCGGCACCCCAAGCCATTCCCCACTACTTGTCCTTCTGGTGATTCTAATAAGCCTATCCAGAGGTCTTTGTTTTAGGAGAATCAGCTGTTCTCCATCTAGCAGTAATCATTTGTCAATATTCCTTTGGATAAGGTTGGGGTCTGTGGTTCATTTTCCCACTTCTACGCTAGGTTACTATCTGGGAGTTCCTTTGGCAGCCATGGCCAACAACTCAAAAGAAGGTATCGCCTGTCTGGAATTGTTGCTTGTTA
>NW_008421291.1:0-307 GCF_000622305.1 Nannospalax galili | reverse complement strand
ATTTTGAAGCTCTTTGACTTCCAAAGTCATCAGAGATGTTTTTCCTGGTCAAAATGTTTAACCTAAATATAACCAGAAGAGGAAGGGCTAAAAAAGTCCAAATTGGCCAGGGCTACATAGTATCTCAAACAAAACAAAAGAACAAAACAGAACAAATTTAAATTGTGAGGCATTCTAAAAGACAGTATGTCAAACAATAGGAGAAAAAAGTGATGGAACAGCTCTAGACCAAAGAATACCAAAGAATCACACCAAACATAAGGCATGTGCCTTGATTAGATCTATGATTTTTTTGATTTAAATTTTT
>NW_008421290.1:0-307 GCF_000622305.1 Nannospalax galili | reverse complement strand
AGAATTTAATTCAAGTAATTAGCTATTTTGAGGATGGAGGTGCTGAGAGTCAATAGGGTACAGACATAAACTAAGACATTAATAGTGTCAGGGACTAATGACATGGCTCAGTAGTTACTTGATGCTCTTTCAGAGGACCCGGGTTTTGCTCCCAGCACCCACATTGAACCATGGGCACTTGCACACACAAAATATTTGTTTCTAGGAAAACGTAATTTTTGTGCACAGTCCTTAGGAAGAATTATGGCATTTTGGGAAAAAAAAGGTTAATTTCTCAAAAAAATGTGTAGGCTGACAAAAATTTAAT
>NW_008421289.1:0-307 GCF_000622305.1 Nannospalax galili | reverse complement strand
TCCCACATAGGCCATCACATAACCTGTCATAAAGGCATCAAAACCAGCCCAGTGCAATCCATCCCTAGGCACGGAGTTAGGATTGGCTTGACGTCCTGGCAGTTCTGAAGTAGCCATGTCAGCTGTTTTAAGATTTGTTGCATTAGGCCCCATCTCTAAGTCATTTTTGTGACCTTGCTCAGAGCCAGGCTGATCCTTAGTTTTATCTTCTGGCACTTTTTGCTCAATTTTCTCAGTTGTGAGGCTATCTCCACAGACCTGCTTAGTGGGAGGACCATCTTCAGTTTCCTCAGAGGTCTGTGTCCCA
>NW_008421288.1:0-307 GCF_000622305.1 Nannospalax galili | reverse complement strand
ACTTCGGTTTACACTGGAAGGGCCCATCGCCAGTCTCCTTAGGGGTCACTGCGAAGGGGTCACAATTGGCAGGTGGGTGATGGTCTTCAGAGCAAGGATCACCCGGCAGACAGTCGGGAAGGCGGGTGCTGGGGCTTCTGTTGGTGACAGCCTGGTGCTGCAGGCTTCATGAAGCCCAGCTGGGCATCAGGCAGCTGATTTGAGTGTAGACGCAGATAGCAGGGCTCAGCCAGACGCTGGTCAAGATGCTTCTCACACTCCATCCCCGCCCTCACCAGGGCTCCTGGGGTCTCACAAGCACCATGAA
>NW_008421287.1:0-307 GCF_000622305.1 Nannospalax galili | reverse complement strand
ATGGTGTATCTACATAATAGAGTTGTACTCAGCAGTAGAAAAAAAAGATAAATCTATGAAATTTGCAAGTACTCTATAATTGCTGGTGTAGGTGATTCTTGAATATCTATAGGCATATCTTTCCATAATTTATGGAATTTTTCTTTTAGAATCTTGCTGAAGATCTGGCCGATGCCATTGGCCTGAGATTCTTCTCCTTCCTGCATGCCTATGATACATAGCATCTTTTCATGCTGTCCATATTTCTTGCATATTCCATTCCTGTATTATTTTTAATTGTTTTTAGTCTTTGCTTAAGGAGTCCAGG
>NW_008421286.1:0-307 GCF_000622305.1 Nannospalax galili | reverse complement strand
CTTTTTTGAAGTAAAGGCTCGTGTAGACCAGGCTGGCTTTGAACTCACTATGTAGCCAACACCTGATCTTCCTTCCCAAGTACTGGGATTACAGGTACCCAGATTCTGGAGTGCAATGTCTTTACATGGATCTTTATATGGATTTTCAAAAACAGGCCTCTCCTCTCCTCGCCTCCATCCCTCCCGCCCCGCTTCCTTCTCTTCCTCCCCAGCTCAGTCCCTCCCTGTTGCAGTTTCCTTTGTTCAAACTGGCCTCGAACTGTCTAGGTGTCTGCAGACACCTTGAACTTCCGATCCTCCTGCCTGC
>NW_008421285.1:0-307 GCF_000622305.1 Nannospalax galili | reverse complement strand
TCTCCCTCTAGCCACAGCTCACCTGAAACTCACTATGTGGACCAGGCTGATCTTGAATTGATAGAGATCTACCCACCTCTGTCCGGAGTGCTGGGATTAAAGGCATGCACCACCATGCCAGGCTGGAGTTTGCCTCTCTTAAAGCCACAAACTATGTTTTGAATGTTCATATACTCAGTTTTTGCATATTCTTGGGTATTATGCAGAAATTTGGAGAAAGCTATCATTTAATTCCTTTTTTGGTTTGGAAGCCAGTATGAGCTCCAACTGACAGTAATCCTCTTGCCTCAGCTTCTCAAATGCTGGA
>NW_008421284.1:0-307 GCF_000622305.1 Nannospalax galili | reverse complement strand
AAAAAAAAAAGGAATTTTCTCTTTAGTCAAGATTTGATATATAGTTTCAGAAACCTTATGTCACTTTTGGGTATAATTGACAATTTTATTTCTTCTGTAATTAATCCATTCAGAATTTCTGCCTCTGTTTATAAACATTTTATGTCTATTTTAAAATCTTGCATATGAAGTATTTCTTATGCTCTAAATGGTCTTTTTTCAGGGCTCTAATTAGAGTACATGATGCTCATCCAGACTTCAGTTCTCAACACCTGCACCAGGTGGCTCATAATGTCTATAACTTCCACAGATTCCTACATGCACGCGC
>NW_008421283.1:0-307 GCF_000622305.1 Nannospalax galili | reverse complement strand
TGTAAAATAATCTCATAATTTTTTTATCCTTTGTGAGTACTCCCATTTTTTAAAATGACAATCACTGCTGTTAGTCATAGCATAAAATCTATGTACATAAGAGCAGCATCTTGGACAAAGGTTTTATAAAAAGAGCTGTAAAAGGCAACTGTAAACTTTACTCCCATTTGAGTTTGTCCAATACAAACTATGCTTTTCTGGAAAGCTATGGAAGAGTTTTGCAAGGTCATTAGAGTCATTTGAATTGATTTGTAAATATATCTGGGAATTTCATTCATGTTAAAGGAACCCATGACTAATATATTCA
>NW_008421282.1:0-307 GCF_000622305.1 Nannospalax galili | reverse complement strand
GCTGGGGCTACAGGGAGACCCTGTTTCAAAAAGACCAAAAAAAAAAAACCTATGGCCGGGAGTGGTTGCCCACACCTTTAGTCCTAGTACTTGGGAGGCAGAGGCAGCAGATCTCTATGAGTTCCAGGCCAGCCGGAGCTGCAGGGAGACCCTACCTCAAAAAGACAAATCAATCAATCAGTCAATCAATCCATCCATCCATCCATCCGTCCATCCATCCATCCATCCATCCATCCACCAACCAGCAGTCAGATCCTGGCAGCTGGAGTGGCTCAGTTCTCCTGTGGTTCTTCTGGTCTCCCTTTCA
>NW_008421281.1:0-307 GCF_000622305.1 Nannospalax galili | reverse complement strand
TGACCTAACTTGGCATGACCTTTTCATGATTCTCCAGTCTACTCTGACCCCAGACAAAAGACATAGGGTTAGGATGGCTGCCCAGGAGTACACTAATGAGCTCCACTCCACTAACCAAGCCCATCCTCTTGGGACTACAGCAGTTCTCCCTGCAAGATCTGGGATGGGATTACCAGCTTCCACAAGGGAACCAGGATGGACTTTCCCCAGGTAAAACATTCAGGGACCACATGATTACCTGCCTTCTCATAGGGCTTCAATGGGCCTCACCTCCTAAGGTGATTAACTTGAAAAGCTTACACTCATT
>NW_008421280.1:0-306 GCF_000622305.1 Nannospalax galili | reverse complement strand
GCTGGAGAGATGGCTCAGCAGTTAAGAGCACTGGCTGCTCTTGTAGGGGACAAAGGTCGATTCCCAGCAGTCACATCGCAGCTAACAAACATCTGTAATTCCAGTTCCAGGGGATCTGATGCCCTCTTCTGACCCCTGAGGGCATTGCACGACACAGGTGCACTTACATACATGCAGGAAATAACACTCATACACATAAAATAAAAATAATAAATAAAGGTATCTGAAACCAGGCATGGTTGCTCATGCCTTTAGTCCTAGCACTCAGGAGTCAGAGGCAGGCAAATCTCTGTGAGTTCAAGGCCA
>NW_008421279.1:0-307 GCF_000622305.1 Nannospalax galili | reverse complement strand
GGGTTACTCAGTAAAACACAGAGCAATAAGCAAGAGACCGTTCAGTTGTGATTAGGGACGTACACTGTTTTGTGGTGACGGATTTCTAAGCTAATGCTGGAATTAAGTACGAAGCGGCAAAATCATTCCAGATCAAGGCTTCTATCGTCATTACAATGATACAAATTCCCATTTAGGTACTGAATTATGGTTTTATAATTATAATCTTCATAAATGAGGCTTTCTGTAGAGGCTTTATGTAGGGATCAATGAACATAGACACACATTCAAGAAATTCTACATCAGCCCTGGTGGTTGCTTTCCTCTT
>NW_008421278.1:0-307 GCF_000622305.1 Nannospalax galili | reverse complement strand
CCTCCCTCTCTGACTCTTGGAGTTCTTCTAATCAGAGATCAAGAGCTGGGTTCTAGAATGATTATTTTATTGAAATTAGTAAATCATAGTGTTCTGAAAAGGTTGGGTTCATCTGTCTCTTGGATACTAAACTGACCTATATAAATGAAGGGTCCCAAGTCAGGTGCACATCTGCCATCTAGCTGAGGAGGAAGAAACAAAGCTTGCCTGAATTATAGAATGAGTTCAAGACCAGTCTGAGGAACTTAGTGAGACCCTGTCTCAAAATATAAAAGTAAAATGAGGGCTGGGGTGTGGCTCAGTGGTA
>NW_008421277.1:0-307 GCF_000622305.1 Nannospalax galili | reverse complement strand
TGGCAGATATTGTTTACCAATCTTTTGAATACATGCTCCAACCAGGGGGGAAAATCAATTCTTTTCAGTTGTCTTTATTAAAAGTCTTGTGAGGTCTTCAACAAAGAGCTGTCAGTTCAAGAAACTTTAGACCCAAGTAGCTATTTATTTGTGGGAAAAATATAAAAGTGCAATGGAACACAACAGTTAAGTGTGTGTTGGCGTGACTGAGAAAATACTTTGAGTGCATAATGTCTTTTCCTGATACACTGAGGAATAAGACTCACATAGGCTTTGTTCTTAACATACACACACTGCAGACAGTCAG
>NW_008421276.1:0-307 GCF_000622305.1 Nannospalax galili | reverse complement strand
GAGGCAGAGGCAGAGGCAGGCAGATTGCTGTGAGATGAAGGCCAGCTTAGGATGGTCTATGTAGCAAGTTCTAGGATGGCTGGGGATACATAGTAAAATCCTGTGTGTAAAAATAATATATCAAATTAGTGATTGTGATAATTAATCTTGATCATCAACTTGATGGGATGCAGAATGATCTAGGAGACAAATCTCTTGGGGGTGTCAGTGTGGGTTTAACGTAGAGAGGTTTAACGTAGGTAGGAAGATTGACCCTGGGTGTGGAGGAACTATTCTTTGGATAGAGTCCCAGGCTTAATATGAAGGA
>NW_008421275.1:0-305 GCF_000622305.1 Nannospalax galili | reverse complement strand
CAGGCCAGCTGGGGCTACAGGGAGACCCTGTCTCAAAAAGACCAAAAAGGGCAAAAAACAAAACACTGATCGATGCCAAGGACAGAAAGGTTTTGCTATCCTGTTCTTAGTCAAGGCACACTGTACCTTGTACCAAGGTACAAAGTAAAATTCCATGACAGTAAGAGTCTCTAATAATGTCAGAAACAAACTGATTACAGTGATGCATTGACAGATAAAAGGCTCATGAATTTCCCTGATAGCATTCAATTCCATTCAAGATATATTTATCAAATGTCTAATTAAAGGGTTATCTTTTTAAAAAA
>NW_008421274.1:0-307 GCF_000622305.1 Nannospalax galili | reverse complement strand
ATTCATGACTTTCTCTCATCTGTTACTATAAAACATCAAATTGTTACCACACTGGAACGTGGAATTTGTGGTAATCTAAAAAAAGAAAAAAAGACGACTCTCCCTCACACTGCAGTTATCAGGTACTAATAGTTTCTTGGCTAAGGTTGGGGCTTAATGCACAAAATATGTTGGGGCGGTGCTACAGGAGAGCACAGAATAGGGGAGGAGGTGTAAATATGATTGAGTTGTATGGCATGCACAAAAATAAATAATATATATGAATAATAGGCTATGATATTTTCGGTACAAACATCTTGAGACATGA
>NW_008421273.1:0-307 GCF_000622305.1 Nannospalax galili | reverse complement strand
GGCCCCTCTCTTTATATCTCTACAGCCCCGGTGACCCTGAACGCGGCCTCAGCTGACCCAGACCTCACCCTGTCCCAGGATCTAAAGAGAGTGTCTTTGAACCTCGTCAGTGGTGGAGCTGGGAATAAGCGGTCAAAACTGAGATGCTTCTACCCTTACCACTGCGTGCTGGGATCCCAGGGCTTCTCCTCTGGCCACCATGTCTGGGAGGCGGAGCTCCAGGGGACCGAGGGCGGGATGTTTGTGGTGGGCGTGGCCACGGGGCTGGTTCCAGGGCTGCTCAGTAAGGACCAACTCTGGGCCCTGA
>NW_008421272.1:0-307 GCF_000622305.1 Nannospalax galili | reverse complement strand
AGCATCCTGGGGGCTCCTGTATCATTCCCCCCAACCACTGATGTCCTCCCCGACCCAACCATTGATGTCCTCTGCATCTCTTTGAACTACGACTTGAGTATCTGGCTTTCAGTCTTCTATTCATCTTGCTCCTAAATTTTTCTATTACCAAAAGAACTCTGTGTGTAACCAATGGCTTAGCTTCAGAATTCACGGGCCTCTTTCACTCCATGTCAGCAGCTCATTGTCAAGATTGTAGCTTATCATTTGTTGCTTAGATATCAGTCCACTCTGAAATTGTCACTACCCCCATCTGCAATCAAAACCT
>NW_008421271.1:0-307 GCF_000622305.1 Nannospalax galili | reverse complement strand
ATTTAAAATGCAACCTTTACATGTAAGGCTCAGGGAACAGATGAAGGAGGCCGAGAAATGAGTGTATGAGCCAGAGGGACAAGGCACCCTATGCTGGTTAATGCACCCTAGCCATGGTGGGGAAGCTACAGCAGTGAAGTCTGCAGAGCATGGTAATCAAACGAGATCTGCACAGTGACAAAACCAGTTGACATACCAAGATAAATGCAGCTAATCCACAGGGCCCCACCTCAAGATGAAGAGCTACAGGCAATTGATGGTTACCAAGGGAGAGAGAATTAGTTTTCCCTAGATACTAGCTCTCCAA
>NW_008421270.1:0-307 GCF_000622305.1 Nannospalax galili | reverse complement strand
TTTCAAAACTCTTCATTACAATAATGTAGGCACCGAGAGACATATGTCGCACAAAATTCTGATTTTTAACCCAAAACTTCTTTAAACTTACCTTACGTCTTAATGTGATAGTCTCGTCATCTCTTTCAAAATCACTTGTCCTTACAGCTCCATGAGATGGAAGCTCTCCACTTACATGTGCATTCATGTTCTTTCCATTCATTTCACAAGGGTCTTTATATCTGGAAACAATATGACAAGAGGTTAAATGAAATATGGTGATCATTTTATTTTGCTTGTGTGTGTTTATGCATTTGTTGTTGTTGCT
>NW_008421269.1:0-307 GCF_000622305.1 Nannospalax galili | reverse complement strand
TTGGAGAGAAAAAAGAGTAAGAATATATGTGGGGAGGGAACCAGGGCCCGGTGGCCATTGGCCATCACCCAGTTGATGGCCAGCAGATAAAGGGGGATCATGATTATCGCCCTATTATTGGCTATTTATGGTACTTTTTGTAGGTTGGTTACCAGATCTTGTAAAATGATGGTAATGATGAAGGTGGTGATAGCCAAGGTGGCAGCAATGAGCACAGCAGTGAGGACTTTCCAACCAGGATTTTACATTCCCGGAAGGCCCGGTCTGTCTCGGTTGTCCTGAGGGGAAAAACAGAGGAGCCATCCTC
>NW_008421268.1:0-307 GCF_000622305.1 Nannospalax galili | reverse complement strand
GGATCAGGAAGCAGTGGTGGCCCCAGGCCAAGAGGTCAGCTGAGGCATCCAGGAAAGAGGCTGGTGTGCTGGAAGCCCAGGGAAACAAAAGAGAGTTGTGGGTGGGACCAGGCCCAGAGGGTTCCTGGGGCCTGGGAGAAGGAACTGGGTTGGTCTGGATGCAAAGGATTAGGAAGCAGTGATGGTTTCTCCAGTGTCTGGGGCGCTAAGACAAGGAATGGGATGGGACCCAGGCTACAAGGAGAGACCTGCAGGGAGATGGGAGGGTGAATGAGGCTGGGGAAGTCAAGGCACAACAGGCAAGATC
>NW_008421267.1:0-307 GCF_000622305.1 Nannospalax galili | reverse complement strand
GGTCTCCCTGGTCCTGGGACCAGGTTAACAGGGAAGGCTTGGCACGGAGATCAGGAGGAATGTGGGGCCTTGACCAGACATGCTTCTGCATATGTCGGCCATTGTGGCGCTGTAGGCACCAGAGGGGGCCCCACATGAACAGTATGTTCCCCTGGCTGGAGGCTGGCTGGGCCCCACTGGAGGGTTTAATAATTATCTGGTCAGCAACGGGGGACTGGCTCATGGCCTCTAGGCTCTCTGACCTCCCTTTGAGGGGTCTGCTTCCCCTGCTTGGCCTCTTCCACCTCTAGGGACAGTTGAGCCTTGA
>NW_008421266.1:0-306 GCF_000622305.1 Nannospalax galili | reverse complement strand
GCCCTTCAGCTTTTTCAGCTTTAGTTTAAAGGTACTTAATCGCCATCAAATCCTACAGTTTTTTATCTACCATTGATGTACACCTGTGATCCTAGCACTTGGGAGGCAGAGACAGAGGCAGGAAGGTCCAGAGTTCCAAGCCTGCCTAAGCTAGATGTAGAACAGCACACTGTACTGTCTTTATACTTTTAATGATGAAGAGTGGCCCTGTGCAGCCAGCATCTGATTCCTGACCTTAATTTTCGTTGGTGGTGGTGGTCTTTTTTTGAGACAGGGTCTCCCTGTAGCCCCAGCTGTCCTAGAACT
>NW_008421265.1:0-307 GCF_000622305.1 Nannospalax galili | reverse complement strand
GGGTCTCACATGACTCACATCCATCCATCCTTGACTGAGTGTTGAAAGGCCCGACCACGTGCAGGCCTCACTTAGGGATCCACAGCTCCCGTGAGCTCATGAGTGCAAGACCATGTCATGTCCAGAGGACAGCATGTCACAGCGCCCCTCCCCATCCTGATCCCATGTTCTTGCTCTTCCTTCTTCCTCAGTGCCCTGTGGTCCTTGCAGGGATGAAATAGATGACCTATTTACGACAGAGCATTCAACAATCACTTCTTCCCAGAACTTCATCCAGTTAATAAAATAATGGTTTAATAAATGTATA
>NW_008421264.1:0-307 GCF_000622305.1 Nannospalax galili | reverse complement strand
AAATTACTGACTTAAGCTGAACATATTTGCATATTCCTATAGTTCCAGCACGTAGGAGAGTGAGTCAGGAAAATCAAGTTTAAGGCTAGCCTGGGCTGCATAATGAGCCTTTGTCTCAATAAATACACAAAAAAATAAATAACTTTCAAGTGGCTAGGGAAATAGCTTGGTTAGTGCAGTATTTACCTAGCATGCATGAAGCCTTGTGTTCAATTCCTAATACTGCCATAAACCAGGTATGGTGGTGCATACCTGGTTGATGTAGGAAGATAAGTCACGGTCATCCTTAGTGAGTTGTAGAGGCCAG
>NW_008421263.1:0-307 GCF_000622305.1 Nannospalax galili | reverse complement strand
TCCTCTACCCACACTCCCCCACTGTCGCTCACTAGACCTCATGCATTCATTCTGTCATATATGTTAAGTCATATCCAGTCAAGCATTTGTATCTAGATGTCCTTTGGTGGAAAGTCATTCACTGGAGTCAGGTCAGTCTAGAGATCTTAAAAAACATCTATTCTCCCTCGCCCAGGAGTTTGCCAATAGTTTCCAGGCTAAGGTCAAGGCACACCATTCATTTCCTTCACTCCATGTTGGGCCCTTGTCTGAGTTGGCATAGGTCTGGGGCATGATGCCACCATTGCCCCAAGTTCACATGAACATG
>NW_008421262.1:0-304 GCF_000622305.1 Nannospalax galili | reverse complement strand
AAAAGATGGATAGGTGGAGACATGGAGGTGTCAATAAATGAACATGTGACTGAGCAAACAGCAATCAGCTAACAACAATGGAGTCTAAGTGGTAGGTAGGTGGGAATTCACAGTTAAGTTCTTCCACTATATACAGTTCTGTATGTTTAAATGTTTCATAATGAATTGTTGGGACTGGGGATTCTGCACAACTAAACTTCAGTCCACCCTCAGGGTGGAATCTGCAATCGCTGATTCATTTGCAAGTAGTTCCATCTCCTCTCTGTTCTTCTCGTGTGTGTGTGTGTGTGTGTGTGTGTGTGTG
>NW_008421261.1:0-307 GCF_000622305.1 Nannospalax galili | reverse complement strand
AGAGAGAGAGAGAGAGAGAGAGAAAGAGAGACAGAGACAGAGAGACAGAGATCACAAATCAGATGAAGGAAGAAATCACATCCCACCCACAAAAGGAACTGACAAAGTTTTGTGGAAGATGGCTTTGAACAGAATCTTGAGATTTATAAGCATGTGAAAATGGGCTTAATAGAAAATAATTCCATTTACAGATGTCTAGACAAACTTGGAATAAAAATTCCACACTCTTTCATCTTAACATAGATCTGAGCCAAGTTCCTTCCTTCCTTCTTTCCTTCCTGCTTTCCTTCCCTCCCTCCCTCCCTCC
>NW_008421260.1:0-307 GCF_000622305.1 Nannospalax galili | reverse complement strand
TGCCCTCTCTGACGTGCACATGGTCATGTCACCTGCCCTCTCTGCCCTAAAAACAGTGGTGTCACCTGCCCCCTCTGACAGGAAAATGTTCGTTTCAACTTCCCACTCTGATGTGCAGAGAGTCGTGTCACCTGCCCCCTCTCACATGCACATGGTCTTGTCACCTGCCCCCTTTGATGTGCACAAGGTCGAGTCATATGCCCTCTCTGACTTGCAGATAGTCGGGTCTCCTGCCCAATCTGATGTGCACACGGTTGTGTCACCTGCCCCCTCTTATGTGCAGATGGTCGTGTCACCTCGCCTCTCT
>NW_008421259.1:0-307 GCF_000622305.1 Nannospalax galili | reverse complement strand
TGCTAAAATGTCATGCACTGACTCTGAAATGCCATGTCCAGAAATAATGTCTGGCATCTCCACTACCATTTCCTTGACACAAACCAGTCACATGGTTTTCCCTATGCAATGGGATGGGATGTTTAGGAGCTCACATGGGTTGTCAGGTAACCCCTAAAGTCTCTGCTACCTTATGAGTGCAGCCCTTGCTCTGTGCAGCATGCTGTTCTCAACGTTTGGCAGGGCTGGTCCCATTTAATCTTAACCTTATGAAGTTTCTCCATTGCTCCATCATATGGATGATGAGCTGAACCAGGCGAGGTTACTT
>NW_008421258.1:0-307 GCF_000622305.1 Nannospalax galili | reverse complement strand
CATCACAATGCTCAGTGTGCAATCACAAAGCTTCAGTGTGTCATAATAATATTCAATGTGCCATCACAATGCTCTAATGTGACATCACAATGCCCCGATATTCCAACACTTTGTTCAGTGTCTTTTAAAATGCACCAATGTGTCTTCACAATGCTCAATGTGCCATCACAATGCCCCAATGTGTCACTATTATGCTCCAGTGTCATATCTCAATGGTCCAAAATGTCATCATAATGCACCAATGTGGTATCACTTGGTTCACTGTGTCATCACAATGCCCTAATGCGTCATCTCAGTGCCCACTCTG
>NW_008421257.1:0-307 GCF_000622305.1 Nannospalax galili | reverse complement strand
GGCAAGCTATGGACAGATGCCTTCTTCCCAAGCTTGGTTGCACCTGCTTACCTAGGTTTATCATAAACTGTTGACTGTTAATGATCCCCAAGAAAGAAGGGGCAAGGAGAGGCAGCCATACCTCCCAACCAACCAGTTGGTTCTAGTTGCATGAAGGGGAGGTACTAAGGATATGTAAGGGGAGGAAACCATAGGAAGACTCTCTTGCCATTTTTTTATACCTTTGGGTGATGTCACGATCCATGCTTGGATAGAAACTTTCCAGTCTGGTCTTAGGGGGGAGCACCCACACTCCTGTAAATAAATC
>NW_008421256.1:0-307 GCF_000622305.1 Nannospalax galili | reverse complement strand
TTTTAATAGGAAATGTGAAAATACAAGTTAGTATAAATCATATACCTAGAAGCAACATGGTTAAAAATGACTCTAATTCTTGCCTTACACGATATTATAATGTTGACTTATTCATATACTATGTCTATATTTTTTGATTTTGTGAATAGGTATTGTGAGATATAATATTAAAAAATTTTATGGCATTCCTCAAACTGAGTTTGTTTCCTCTCATAGGAAATAGCAGTTTTCAATTCAAAGAAAAATATTTGGGACTCAGAGGTCTGGATTATTACTATTTTTCCATAATGTTTCACTTTTCAAATAC
>NW_008421255.1:0-307 GCF_000622305.1 Nannospalax galili | reverse complement strand
ATTAAAATGTAGAATGAATGTCACATAGATTAGAATCATAAATAATCCTCTAAAGAATAAAGAAATGATTAAAGCTGGACATTGAAAAAAAATCTTACTTGCTAAGAGCACATGCTTCTCTTGTTGAGAATTAAAGTTCAGTTCCCATGTCGAATGTCCAGTGGCTAACAATTACTTATAAACTCCAGCTCCAGTTCATCTGATGGCTTCTTCTTTTCTCCATGGACACCTGTATTCATTCATGGAACACACACAGACACACACAGACACACAGATACACACACACAGACACACACACACACACACA
>NW_008421254.1:0-307 GCF_000622305.1 Nannospalax galili | reverse complement strand
AATTAAATAAACTCATGCCTAATCGTACTCTTTAAAGACTAAGAGGATTAGATGCCCACTGAGTCCTAGCTTTTCTTAAAGAAGGAGACCATGGGCACAGAATTTGAATTTATAGAGGGACCTCAAACGTACACTTAATAAAAATGAGTGATTTCTTTAAATAAAATATAGTATTTCCTAGGAGGTTAATGGGAAGGTCTTCTGAGGTTGTGCTCATCCCTGTCATTCTATTGTGAGAACAACAAATTCATACCCCGGGTGCTGTTGCTGGCAACACTGGAGGAGCCTAATGATTGCTGGATACTGT
>NW_008421253.1:0-307 GCF_000622305.1 Nannospalax galili | reverse complement strand
AAAAGTAATCCATTGAGGGAAAGGAATTAATTTGTATGCATGAATATGTATGAAAAATAGGAAAATAAATGTATTTGCTCATGTTTTTCATTTGGATTTTTTAAGTAAATGTATGAAATTTTAGCTGTCTCCTCTTCTGTTCTGTAACTCACATATGGATAAAATAGGATCCACTCAGCAGGTTGCAGGCTTCTGCCTCTAAACATATTTAGTTGAGCAAAAAGGCACAAAATGGAACCATATGTATTTTCTTTTAAGCTAATCTGCTGCAGTAGAATTGTCAGCACTTTTGAGAGCCCTCTGCACA
>NW_008421252.1:0-307 GCF_000622305.1 Nannospalax galili | reverse complement strand
GTTGCTACTGGTTCCACTAATTCCTGGGACCTCATGCATCTTTATAATATTTCACTATCTGTCTTTCACTAACATTATAGCCAAATACATTAAAGTCTCTGAGAATCTCCACCACCTCATAAACTTCCATTGAACAAGAGGTGCCTTTACCTGAAGAAGTCATATAGAAAGACAACAGGGCTGGGTAAGGACATAGTGAACATCTACCAACCAAATGAATCTTTAGCAGAAGGACAATCCCACTCCATTTATGCTGTTCTATACAAAAGTAAAATCCATCCCAAATACAAATGCTGAATTTGACAAA
>NW_008421251.1:0-307 GCF_000622305.1 Nannospalax galili | reverse complement strand
TTCAAGCTGGTGATTAGCTTCTTTCTTTCAGGGGAAGAGAAAAAAGTTCCTAGAGTATTCATCCCTGGCTGAGCTGGCTTTGCACAGCACACAGCAAGGAGGTAGCTGTCTTCCTTCTGAGGTTTCCCATGCTTCCCAGAGCTCTATGGGGAAGGACCATCTGCAGCGCCTGTATAGAGACACATCAAAGGGTCCAGGCATTTCTGTACCTGCCTATTTGGCACCAGACCCCGGAAGGAGAACCAACATGGTGGTCTCCCTGTGAGTCACTCAGAGCAGAGGGAGGGGGTTGGCAGGCTCAGGGGGG
>NW_008421250.1:0-307 GCF_000622305.1 Nannospalax galili | reverse complement strand
TGTAGTCCCAGCACTTGGGAGGCAGAAGCAGGCAGATCTCTGCGAGTTCAATGCCAGCCTGGTATACATAGTGAGTTTCAGGATAGCTGGGGCTACAGTGAGACCCTGCTTCAAAAAGACAAAAAAAGGAATCTAATTTATTCAAGTGTCAGAATATAAGATACTCAAGAAGAAAGCTATTCATCCATCACATCACACATGACAGACACCAGGAGTGGAGAAACCTGGGCACAGTTTGAGGCCCAGCATCCAGCAAGGGGCTCTGTCACCAGAAGCAGACCCATTAGAACAGCAGGACACAATCCCT
>NW_008421249.1:0-307 GCF_000622305.1 Nannospalax galili | reverse complement strand
TGATATCACAATGCACCAGTTTGCCAACACTATCGCCCCATTTGCCATCACATGCTCCATGTTGCCATCTAAATTTTACAATATGACTTCATATTGATCCAATGTGAAATTATAATGCTCCAATATGACATCACAGTGCTCCATTGTGCCAACAGTGTCATCTTATGTCCAATTATATTGCTGCAATATCCCATCACAATGTTACAATATGACTTCTATATGTTCTACTGTGACATCACAATTCTGCATTGTGACATCACAATGATCAAATGTCCAGCACTATCACCCCATGTGCATTATATTGCTA
>NW_008421248.1:0-307 GCF_000622305.1 Nannospalax galili | reverse complement strand
CCTAACCCTAATTATAAACGTGAACCTAACCCTAGAACCAATCCTTACCATAATCCTAACAATAATCCAAAATCCTAACGTTGCCCTAATCCTAAAATCAACGAAAGCCCAACCCTAACGCTAGTCCTAACTGTAAAACTAATCCTAACTCTAGCCCTAAAATAAACCTAACCATATACATGACTGTAGCTCTAAGCCTAAAGCTAGACCTAACACTAATGCTATTCCTAACCCTAACCTAAACCTGAAACTACTATAGCTCTAACCCTAAACCTAACTTTAACCCTAAATATAATCCTATCTCTGA
>NW_008421247.1:0-307 GCF_000622305.1 Nannospalax galili | reverse complement strand
GTTAGCTGCCATGTGGGTGCTGGGATTCAAACCTGGGTCTTCTGCAAGCAGTGTTCTTAACCACTGACCCATCTCTCCAGCCCCTCTGAATACTTTTAAACACAATGAATTGTTCCTATTCTCCTACCTTCTTCATTTAGTTTTTAAATTTTATTTTATTATTGTTTATCTGTGTATATGATGTTGGTGTGTAAATAAATGCAAGGCATGCACATAGAGGTCAGAGGACAATTTTGTGGAGTCTGTTCTCTCCTACCTTTTTAAAAAAATATTTATTATTTTAATTTTATGTGTATGAGTGTATTGC
>NW_008421246.1:0-307 GCF_000622305.1 Nannospalax galili | reverse complement strand
TTTATGTGTATTACTTGGATGTATGTAAGTGCTGTGTCCATGGAGGTCAGAAGAGGGCATTGAATTCTCCTGGAATCAGAGTTATAGATGGTTGCTAGCCACCATGTGGGTGCTGGCAATTGAATCAGGGTTCCCTACATGAGCAGTCAGTGCTCTTAATGGCTGGGCCTTTCTCCAGCGCATCATCTTGTTCTTGTTTCACTCACATGGTCCGTGTTTGCTCCTCTTCTTTCCTTCTCTGAAGTAATTCCTGAAATTTCCTCTCCACAGCTCTGGTCAGTGTCTTCACTGGCTCCTACCCGACCTG
>NW_008421245.1:0-307 GCF_000622305.1 Nannospalax galili | reverse complement strand
TTTTTTAATCTGTGTGTATGTGTGTGTATGCTGTATACACATTTATACTTGTATGTATACATTCACATGTGAATACAGGCATGCGCATGTCAGGGCCTGGATGAGAGATCAGAGGACAACATCAGGGATTAGTCTTTGCCTTCCACCTTGTTTGAGACAGAGTTTGTTGTTTACCATTGCTCTTTCCAGACTTGCTGGCCCATGGTGAGCTTCCCGGGACTGCCCTATTTCCATCTCCTGTCTCACTGTAGAAGCACTGGAGTTACAGGTCTTTGCTGCCACATCCAGTGTTATGTGGGTTATGGGA
>NW_008421244.1:0-307 GCF_000622305.1 Nannospalax galili | reverse complement strand
ACATATTGTTGTGACTGTGGGGAGAGAAGGACAGAAGGGTCATGTGGGGAACCATATTAGAGAGTTTTGCAGGCAGCCATCAGCATCACAGCTGAACAGTGAGAGGAGCCTCTGGGGGCAGAGTGGTATGGTCAGAGCTCTGGGGAAGCAAAATAATTCTGAGAAGTGTATAGAAAATGTTTGAGGTGGAGAGATCCTGGGAGGTTGGGAATCATGCCACACAGAAAAAATGGTGACAGTGACTCTGGGTGGAAAGTGCCATAAAGAGTTTCTGGAGCCTGAACTGAGTGTCAGATACTCAGGGCAA
>NW_008421243.1:0-307 GCF_000622305.1 Nannospalax galili | reverse complement strand
TTTGTTGAAGATAATGTTTTTCCTCCATTGTGTATTTTGGCACCTTTGTCAAATATCAGGTGGCTGAAATTACGTGTATTCAGGTTTGGATTGTCAATATTCCATTGATCTATGTGTCTATTTTTGTGTCAGTATCATGCTATTTTTATGACTATAGCTCTGTACTATACTTAAGATCTGCTATAGTAATCTCCCCAGCCTTTCTTTTTGTGCTGAGGTTTGCTTTGGCTATCCAGGATCTTTTGTGCTTCCATACGAATTTAAAGATTTTTTTCTAATTCTGTGAAGTATGTCATGGGGATTTTGA
>NW_008421242.1:0-307 GCF_000622305.1 Nannospalax galili | reverse complement strand
CCTTTATAAGATCTGTAACACCTGCAATAAATGAGTCCCTGCTTGACTAGGATCCCCGTTGTTCCCAGTATTGGGGGCGGTGCGGGATGGTGAATGGCGTGCTTATTCATCCCCAATCATCACTGCCTGGGGGTCGCTGGTTCGAATCCCCCAGCAACTGGCACCCAATGTGGCACTTGAAGGAAGGTGAAAAGAAAGAAGAAAGAACAAAGAAAAACAGATTGGGGCCAATCGGGGTGTTCGGGGTAAGCAAGACATGAAAAGATGGGTAACGCAACTTTTAAGTCTGAGGACCCAGAGCTTAAAG
>NW_008421241.1:0-307 GCF_000622305.1 Nannospalax galili | reverse complement strand
ATTAGTATAGGCCTCAAAGTATGGCTGTTAAACATCCAAGAAGGGTAGTTTTACCAACCTGGTACTTTTAATTACCATATGCTATGCAGATAAAGCATGGGCAAAAATCAAACATTTTCAGATAAACCTTGACTAGACATATATTTTGTTCCATGAGTTTGTTGACCAAACTATGAGCTTAGAAATCTTAAGATTATGTGTATATCATTTTTGTCTCATCCTTTATATATCATAACAACCCTACACAGACCTTCTTATTTTTTCTATTTTGGAAAATATCTCCATTCTCATATCCTTTTACCATCTT
>NW_008421240.1:0-307 GCF_000622305.1 Nannospalax galili | reverse complement strand
AAAAGAAAACATTCAAAACCTTATCACATTAACCTAGTACTTCTGACCTCACAATGTATTCACACAGGACACACTGACAACCAAGCACAGGATTTCAAGCCAGATAATAAAAATAACAAAAGTGATACTCCTACACAAAATTCTACTCAACAAATCATAATTTTTCACATCAACCATTCATTTTCAAATTTTTATTTTAAATTCATCTTTTTAAATGTAATATCCACATATTAATGGAATCTTATGACATCACCATTTTCACTTTTTATTCTTATTATAATTTTCTTATAGTCACAGTTTACAATAC
>NW_008421239.1:0-307 GCF_000622305.1 Nannospalax galili | reverse complement strand
TACAAGCATAATGAGAATGTTCAGTGTGTTGTCCATCTAAAACATTATTACTTGTGAATACAGATGCATTGACGTCTTCGTTTCTAATTTGCCTGCCTTTTTTCCTCTCATGGGCTCACTTCTCTGGCTAAGACTTTCTGTATTATGTTGAATAAGAGAGAGACCATCCTTATTCTGTTCCTAAACTTATGGGAAGTTCTCAGTCTTTCACCACAGATTAGGATCGAAAGCTGTGAACTTTTAATATGAACTTTATTCCACTGAGATACTCCCTTCTATTAATTGTTTACAGAGTTCTGATTTTTTT
>NW_008421238.1:0-307 GCF_000622305.1 Nannospalax galili | reverse complement strand
CTTCTTTTGCTCTGAACTGCTTGGCACATTTCCATATTTATTCCATTTTTTCTTGGGCCTTCTTCAGCAAATGCCCAGCCATCTAGGAAGTTTTGACTGGTCTATATGGCTTGGGGAAGTTTCCAATCTAGACAGTGAGTAGATGAGCATTTTTTAAAATAACCAACTATAAGTATCATAAGCCATAGGATATCTTTCTTCCACTATGCTGATTTGTCCTAAGAAATCACTCCAATCTAAAATATATTTCTAACGGGTATGAATAATTAAATTTATCATCACTTATTTAAAAATATTGGTAATATTT
>NW_008421237.1:0-307 GCF_000622305.1 Nannospalax galili | reverse complement strand
TTAAGTCAAACATAAGTTGAGGATAATATGTAGATGTTTCCCAAATAAATTGTGTTTTATCATAATTAGCAAAAAAACAGCCAAAAATAAGCTGAACTTCAACAGTATTTAACTAGTTATTAATACCATGTGATCCAGACACCAACATCTGTTTTCTCATGAGTTTCGAATAAAATGGCTACTTTTCTTCCAGAAAAAAATGGAGAATTATTTTTCTATCCTGAACATATATACTGAAGGAAATATTGGCATATTTTCTGTATCCAAAAAGGAGCAATTGGAAGAATGAGAGGAAATAAATTGTTAT
>NW_008421236.1:0-307 GCF_000622305.1 Nannospalax galili | reverse complement strand
TTTTTTTTAACTCCTCACAAAGAAACTGGGGCTAGACAGTAAAACAGAAATAGAATCCAGAGTGCTGGCCAATGGGCTGGAGGGTGAGTAGGAAGAGCAGACAGGTGCTTGTCCTCCAACTTAACAATGTGAGGGGCAGGCCACCACAGGCAGGCCTGGCAGAGAAACAGTATGCGGGAGAGGGAGGCAATATAGTGCCAGGGTGTGTGCTTGGGTTAAGTAGAAGACAAACAAGGGAGATGGAGCTGGGGAAGCAGAGATCTACAGAGAGCTGAGTCCTGTTTCTCATTTGTTCTGTCTGGCAATC
>NW_008421235.1:0-307 GCF_000622305.1 Nannospalax galili | reverse complement strand
CTCTGCCAATCCTAGGCAGGCTGGATAGCATGCAAGGCAGTTTTCCTTTTCTAGACCCGGAGCGTCCTTGTCCGGGGGATTCTATGGGTGGTCCTGGTCCAGGCCTGCACTGTACAGCGCCAGTGGCTGCTGGACCATGGGCGTGGGGTTCTCCGCTCCCCACTCAGTTCTTGTTGTCACCACCCTCCCATGCTCATCTGTGAACTATGTTGAGCTTGGTTCCCTGAGTGTGCTCGTCAGGTTGGGGTAGGCTTGGGAGCTGAGACCTGCTCCCTGAGAAAGAAGAGGCTCGCTGCTTCTGGGGCGT
>NW_008421234.1:0-307 GCF_000622305.1 Nannospalax galili | reverse complement strand
GTAGCCATACATTCAAGAGTATTTGATCATTAGAAAGCGGAGTCATCAGGTTTAAAGAAATGATGATCAAGTTAGGGAAGGGGTGGACCTGAGAGGACGTGTATGAGTGAGGTGAATATGATCAAAGTAATTTGAATTTTCTTTCATTTGCTTGACAGACTCTCCAGGTATGGATATATTTATATAAAGAAAATTTAATAATTAAAAAAATACATTGCACGAAATTTTCAAATAATTCATAAAGCATTATAAAAAGCTTGATTGGGAAAGTGCTCATAAAAACCATGCAAAGAAGAAAATTTCAGAA
>NW_008421233.1:0-307 GCF_000622305.1 Nannospalax galili | reverse complement strand
ACCAACTACTTCACATTTGCTTGGTTTCTGCCTTTAAAACTTGGTTCTTTTTATGGATCTTATTTCTGTATAAATATTTGGTGTTTTTTTCAATGTGAATTTTTAAATTTTATTTATGTATGTGTGTCTGTGTGGAGTATGCTACATTTAAGGGTGCTTGTGAAGGCCAGTAGAAGGTATTGGATTCCTTGGAACTGGAGCTATAGGTCCTGACTTGGGTACTAGGAACTGAATTTGGGTCTGCTGGAGAAGCAGCAACCCCTCTTAACCACTGAACCATCTCTCTGGTCCTCATCATGAATTTTTT
>NW_008421232.1:0-307 GCF_000622305.1 Nannospalax galili | reverse complement strand
CACACAGTCCCACTCCAATTATTCACATGGCCCCAGTCAATTTTCACCTTCCTCTTTATTATTATTAATATATGTACATATTGTAGAATATTTGGCCATGCTAATGTGTACCTGTGTTTAGGACTGACTACTTGGGATTAGATAACCTCTCAGAGAGTTAGCCTGGAGAAAACTAATTCTCACTCTCTCAGCATCCACTGATTCCCCTAGCTCTTCATCTTGAAGTGAGACTCTGTGATATTCTCCCCATCCTCCTTGGCATGTCAACTGGTTGTGTCATTATGCAGATCTTGCTATACTACCATAC
>NW_008421231.1:0-307 GCF_000622305.1 Nannospalax galili | reverse complement strand
ATAACAATGAACCAATGTGTTATTAGAATGAACCTGTCTCTCATCACAAAGACTCAGTGTGTCATAACAACATTCCATGTGCTATCACATGGCTATTTGTCATCACAATGCTCCATTGTGCCATCACAATGCTCAGTGTGCCATCACAGTGCTCAGTGTGTCATAATAGTATTCAGTGTGCCATCATAATGCTCCAGTATGACATCACAATGCTCTGATATTTCATCACACTGCTCAATGTCCATTACAATGCAGTAATGTGTCATCACAATGCTCAATGTGACATCACAATGCTCCAATGTGATAT
>NW_008421230.1:0-307 GCF_000622305.1 Nannospalax galili | reverse complement strand
ACATCTGAGTGGTAGAAAGGGGTCTCCTGCTTGGCTCTATTTCTTAGCAAAACCATTTTAATATCTTATAATTCAGAGACCTGTACTCTCTGTATGTGTGTGTTCATGTATTCATACCTGTGTGCATGTTTTTTGTGTGTGCACAGATGCATAAGTGGGTGCAGGTGAGTGTGCATTGTGTATGTGCATGCATGTGGAGGCCAGAGGCCAACCTCGGGCGCCAGTTCTCAGATGCTATCTCCATTATTGTTTTTTTCAGACAGTGTCTCTCATTAGCTTGGAGCTTACCAAATAATCTAGACTGCCT
>NW_008421229.1:0-307 GCF_000622305.1 Nannospalax galili | reverse complement strand
CTGCCTCTGCCTCTTGATGGTAAGATTAAAGACCTGTACCCCAACACCAGGTTTTTGCAATATTTTTAATAAATACATATTCAACATCATAAAACATTCAGTATTTATCAAATGTTTATAAATGCTAACATTATCTTGTATCTAATTACTTTTTATGCTAATTTTTTAAAAAAATCATTGGCTTGTATTTTAATAAATAGTATTAAGGTAGATTTTATTAAGATATAAAATCATCCCATTTTTCCTGCAATAATACAAGCCATTCAACATGTAAAATGAGTCTGTTTACTTCACAAAACTGAATCAG
>NW_008421228.1:0-307 GCF_000622305.1 Nannospalax galili | reverse complement strand
GTGATGTCATATTTGAGGATTGTGATGTGACAAGGGAATATTGTGAAGGCACATTGTAACATTGTGATGATATATTGGAGAAATATAATGGTGCTTGGGGAGTTAGTGTTGGCACTTTGTAGCTGTGGTGTCATATAAAAGCGTTGTGAAGTCAAATTTGAACACTGTGAAGTCATCCTGTAACACTCTGAATGGCATTTTGGAATTTTTGATGTCACATTGGTGCATTGGGATATACCATTTGAGCATTGTGATATCACACTGGGTAATTGCGATGTTACAATGGAACATTATGAAGACATATTGT
>NW_008421227.1:0-307 GCF_000622305.1 Nannospalax galili | reverse complement strand
GTAACAGTACTACAATGACAGTTTTCAAGCATGGATGAGACATTCATTTTCTAAAGAGCACTTTTAGGTTTCATATCCACAAATTCTTCCATAATTAACTTCATTATTTTCTAATATAAATATTCAGTTCACTATGCATTTAGCAAGTTTTTCTCTAATCCTGAGTTTTGGATTTTCTCCATTTAATCACATAATTAGTATAACTTTCAAAGTGGTGATCATCAAGAACCTCTTCCCCCTTTTAATTCCCCAGAGGCTGATGTGACTCATTTTCCAGTGTATTAAAACTTCGTTCCTCTGTCCTCAG
>NW_008421226.1:0-307 GCF_000622305.1 Nannospalax galili | reverse complement strand
AATTCCAGTTTGCACCGGTGGCACAGGCAAACTCAACAAAACCTCTTCTTTGGGTCCCATTTTAAAGCACACTTAAGACTGTAAAAGCAACTCTTATTTCTCCAACCGTTCTCATATTGCTTCAACACTAAGCATCAGTGATGCACAGCACCCAGCCTTAGTGATACATAACTTAGCACCAAACACTACAGGTACACAACTCAGCACTAAGCACTAGAGGGGCACCTCTCAATATCCAGCACAGTTCACCAGCAAACATTAGTATACAACTCAAGTGCTGGTAGTAATAACCCCAACCTCCCAAGCC
>NW_008421225.1:0-307 GCF_000622305.1 Nannospalax galili | reverse complement strand
ACGTGCATTCTTGTTGAAGCCAGGGGGATGTTAAGTGTCCTGCTCTGTCACTTTCCATCTTACTCTCTACACAGGGTCCCTTCACTGAAGGGAGCTCGCAGATTTTCAGCTAGGCTGGGTAGCCAGCAAGCCCTGGATCTTCCTGCTTCTGTCCTCCTCACTGCAGCTCCCGGAATATGCATCTACATGGATGCTGGAGATCTGAGCTCAGATCCTAATGTTTGTGTAGCAAATGCTCTTACCACTGAGTTATCTCCCCTGCTTGTACTTTGAACTTTCCATACTCATTTTTCTTCTTTTTTTTTTT
>NW_008421224.1:0-307 GCF_000622305.1 Nannospalax galili | reverse complement strand
CCCAAATAACATATAATTTATTTTGATTCTTTTCTGGTTTATCTTTGAGATGCAAAGATGGTATTTCGCAGTTCCAAGTCATTGACAGTTATCAGAATACTATGTAGAAAAAGTATTGTCATTATGGCACTGTTTGACCAGAAGATTTGCAGAGCTGACTGTTGGTAAAATCATGTCAGACATGTCATAGAATTTTCCTTATACTTGCCACAGTATAATTCAAAAAAATTCAAGACATCATTCATGCCACTGTAATTGAGCATATATCAGAGGCCTTGTTCAATTCATTATTATTTACTAAGGGACC
>NW_008421223.1:0-307 GCF_000622305.1 Nannospalax galili | reverse complement strand
GGTTAGGATTAGGGTTAGGCTTAGGTTTAGGGTTAGGGTTTGATTAAGGTTGGGGTTAGGGTACGATTAGTGTTAGGTTTAGGGTTAAGAATTGATTTAGGTTAGGGATAGAGTGAGGGTTAGGATTACTGTTATGTTTAGGGTCATGTTTAGGATTATCATTAGGATTAGGGTTCCTTTTAGGAATAAGGTTAGTGTCAGTGTTATGGTAAGGGTAAACGTTAGGGTTAATGTTAGGGTAGGAGTTAGGGCCGGGGTTATGTTTTGGTTAGGGTTATGTTTAGGGTTAGGGTTAGGTTTAAGGTTA
>NW_008421222.1:0-307 GCF_000622305.1 Nannospalax galili | reverse complement strand
TGGGGTGCGACCTTCCGTGGACGTTGGGTACCCCAGACCGGGGGTCCAACAGTTGGAGGTGCAGCAGCTCAATTGCATGAATTAAATGTCACGGGTTGAATTGGACCCTGGAGAGGCAGGGTCAGGTGGCGGCACTGAATCACCAAAGGCCAGGCAAGCGCAGTTACTGTGGTGGGCGGCACAGGCAGAGTGATGCGAATGGACCTTTGGTACTGGCTGGTCAATCAGGGTGTTTCCAGGATAAAAAGAGATAAAAAGCCTGCTAAGTTTTTATCCCATAAGTGTGCTGGATGCTTTAGTGTCAACT
>NW_008421221.1:0-307 GCF_000622305.1 Nannospalax galili | reverse complement strand
TTGGCCCTGTGGGAAACAAAAGACTGCCACCAGCAAGTGAAAAAAAGAGAGGAGGACCCAAAGACACAAGGCTGTGGATGTTTGCTTTCCTTTTTAAGAGGACCCAGGAAGAAGTCTACATTTGTGTGTGAATGTATAATGAACATAGTTTATGTTCAAGAGAGAAAATTATCTCCTTCACCCATAAATTTTTAGTGGTGGTAAATTAAATAAAAATGTTGCCTTTTCTGTATAATTCTCCACTGAATACAGTTTTGGGGGGATTATTTTGGTTTTGGGTTTTGTTGTTGTTTAAGACAGGGTCTCC
>NW_008421220.1:0-307 GCF_000622305.1 Nannospalax galili | reverse complement strand
ACCAAGGTATCTGAGCCCCCAAACAAGGAGATATCCCCACTCATAGGCTCTGCAATGGAGAAAGGAGTAGTTACATTTTGAACCATAAGCTCCCCCAAGCCCTACCCATGTTCCAGCCTAGCTCCTGAAAACAAGTTTCATGTGGGCTTTAGATCTCACCCACTGCCCTGCACTGGTGAAGCCTTTCAATGCTCTCTTGGAGATCTGAAATCAGGAGAGAGGAGAAGCAGGGGCTAGGAATGGCTCAGTGTTGAGAGACTGTATGTTATTCTTTTGACCAGCTAATATAAGAAATATTCAACAGAGT
>NW_008421219.1:0-306 GCF_000622305.1 Nannospalax galili | reverse complement strand
TTTTTCATAGCAACAAGACAAGGAACTAATACCAACTCTAAATTGCAAATTTTAAAAGACCAAATGAAGTATTAAAAATAGGGGCTGGAGAGATGGCTCAGCAGTTAAGAGCACTGGTAGTTCTTGCAGAAGACCTCAGGTTCAAATCTCAACACACACAAGGCAGCTAACAACCATCATTAACGCCAGTTACAGGGGATTCGATGACATCTTCTGTCCTCTGTGGGTATGGCAGAACACCAGTGCACTTACATATATGTAGGCATAAATTTCATACACAGAGAATAAAAATATAGTAAAAAAAAA
>NW_008421218.1:0-307 GCF_000622305.1 Nannospalax galili | reverse complement strand
CCTCAAATCCATGGGTTCTTAACAATTATGCAAAATTGCCCAACTGGAGAGGCTGTTAATTAGAAGAATATAAATATATATTCAAAACCCATCATCCCCTTCCTCCAGCACATACAGAGTTCATTCTCCCTCTCCTACTCACCCCCACACTCCTACACCTCAAAGTTTCAGTCATCATCTGTTTCATTCAGAATGAATGCATCCAGGATTCCCACAGTCATGTACCATCCAGCTATACACAGTGTGCTTGTAAGATAGTTCCTTTTTCTTTTCTACCTGGAAACATGTCACTAGGTCTGCTGACTTT
>NW_008421217.1:0-307 GCF_000622305.1 Nannospalax galili | reverse complement strand
TCTGACACTAGCCACATCCTCTTATTGAATGCCACTTACAAAACACAAGTTGAAGACAAAAATGTTAACAGTTTGAAGATAGCAGTAGCAAACAATAGAACTGGGCACCAGACCTTGCTGAGTGCCAATCTCCACAGGGCTCCACAGGCCACAGGCCCATTTTTCCTCATCTCAGTTCTCAAGGTATCAGTCCCTCAAATATATATATATATATATATATTGGTCTTTTTGAGACAGGGTCTTCCTGTGGCGGCAGCTGGCCCGGATTCACTATGGAGACTGGGCTGGCCTTGAACTCACAGAGATC
>NW_008421216.1:0-307 GCF_000622305.1 Nannospalax galili | reverse complement strand
TTTTTGTCTTTTTGAGACAGGATCTCCCTGTAGCCCTAGCTGGCCTGGATTCTCTATGGAAACCAGGATGGCCTCGAATTCACAGAGATCCGCCTGCCTCCGCCTCCTGAGAGCTGGGATTAAAGGCATGCGCCACCATGCCTGGCTAATGCACCTTTTAACTCTCATCAGAGAAGCTTCCTTATGCAGCAGATGACAGTTAACACAGAGATCCTCAACTGGCCAGCATGCAGCAAGTAAGAGGTTGAGAAGATCTTATCCCTAAGCAGGACACCTGTATCGAACTTCTGCTTCCCAAGGTTCAGGT
>NW_008421215.1:0-307 GCF_000622305.1 Nannospalax galili | reverse complement strand
CCGCCCACCCGACCTGCCTTGAACTAAGGTGTGCACGAGTAAGGGGCCCCCTTGAAAGCTGGACATGGGACTTCCCTTAGCCGTGGGGCACATTTAAAAAAAAAAAGGAACCCACCGTTGGCTCTGCACCACGACTGGATCTGGGATGGCTGGGAAGGCCCTGTTTGGGGAAGGTGGCTTGGGGGGGTGCGGGCCATCCAGTCTGGTCCTTGGGTGGCTGGGGATCCAACCCACCTCCAAGAGCTACAGCCCCACTGGCAGCAGTGCTGGCCAAATCCCAGGGCCTAGGGAGCCCTTAGTAAAAGCC
>NW_008421214.1:0-307 GCF_000622305.1 Nannospalax galili | reverse complement strand
GCAGTGAGGTTGAAGATGGATCTGGGTGATATCGCTATCTTCTGATTTTATCGAGTGAAATTTTCACAGTAGTTTTGTCTATTTGATCCAGAGAAGGGTATGATATGTTTGGATATGGTCCAAGAGAGAAGGGTTGATACCCCTGTTTCATAACCACTTAAAAATTACTGTTGAATTCAGGAAGAAATAAACTTTATAAACCATTGAAATAAGTAGAGACTGAAAATAATGAAATAAAGAATATTGCTAGCAGAATAAGAAGGTTCTATGATGGCAATGCTGTTAAAACAATGGATCAGAAAAATGG
>NW_008421213.1:0-307 GCF_000622305.1 Nannospalax galili | reverse complement strand
GTACCGTGCTGCCCCATGGGTGGACCCAGTGAGTCCTAAGTCTCATAAGTAAGAATTCTTTTCTTCCCTCTTCTGTTCCAACCTAGCTTCCAACTTCCATTTCAACATTATATTCCTCCTGCCTTCAGCGTCTCAGAGCCTTTAACTACCTGGTACCCACTTGGTTAGCTATGAGCCCCCAAATGCCCACTTTGTCAATGACTTTGGTGCCAATCTAACCTCTGTTCCTCTGGCACACACAGTCATTCCTGGATCCCTGTAGAAAATCCATCCATCACTCTGGCTGCACCCTTCTCAGCCTCTTCAC
>NW_008421212.1:0-307 GCF_000622305.1 Nannospalax galili | reverse complement strand
GCACCAGATTGGCATTCTGCCTCCAGTTTAGAAGTAGAGAGTCACCAGAGAATGTTATGCTTAGAGAGTCACCAGGGAATGTTATCCTCAGCACATCCCCGAAGTAACTAAAACAAGTTAAAATTTAAAGTCTTAAAAAGAAAAAAAAGATTGGAGATGGGCATAGAGCCACACAGACCATGCTTAGTAGACTGAAGCAAGAGGCCCTGTATCCAAGCCCCAGGACTACAATGTTAAAAAGACAGAGGGAGGCCGAAGAGATGGCTCAGCAAAGGCTCTCATGCCAAGCCTGACAATCTGAGTTTGA
>NW_008421211.1:0-307 GCF_000622305.1 Nannospalax galili | reverse complement strand
TAAGTGTCCTACAGTGTCTGCAGAGGTCAGAAAAGAGCATCAAATTCCCCTGGAACTGGAGTTACGGAAGGTTGTTAGCTACCATGTGGATACTGGGAATCAAACTTCTGCAAGAGCAACCAGTGCTCTTAACCACTGAGCCTCTCTCCAGCCCCTCAGGCAGAACTACTGATTTTTCTCCTATGTTTGATAAAATGTTAAGAATGGCAGTGCAGGATTCGAAAAAAGAAATAATAATGTCTTGCATTTTTAGTGTTCAGCTTAAGGACATGAAAGGCAAAAATGCAAAAACTGAAAGCCCAATACT
>NW_008421210.1:0-307 GCF_000622305.1 Nannospalax galili | reverse complement strand
ATAACCTTATAATTCAAGGCTTTGGTGACACCATTAAGAGCCAAAGAAGAGTTGGAAGGAAGACTGAGTCATAGGTGATATGTCCTCCTCGTGCTACATTCCTCAACAAGCTTGCCTTCCTTACAACTGAGGAAATGAAATGGTCCTCATTGTGACCCTGCAGGCACATGTTTCCTTCTTTGCTTCAGTGTCTGCCATATATTGCCAATAAAACACATCTGTATTCATTTGCCTGAAACCTAATGCATTACTATTCTGAGACTTGGTCATCCTGTAACATCTATGCAAAGGATTATTCTTTGTGTAA
>NW_008421209.1:0-307 GCF_000622305.1 Nannospalax galili | reverse complement strand
GGGGGGCTGGCGCACTGCCCCTTCTTCCTCCCCATGTCCTCCCTACCCCTCTGCTTGCCCCCGTCCCCACTCTCTAGTTCTTTCAATCCAAGGTCCCAGGGATGGAGTAACCTTGGAGGAAGCACAAAGAGGAACTTGAGAACAAGGCTTGTTGTCAGCTCCCCTCTCCGGTGTGCTGACTTATCTCTACCTTTTCTCCTTCTGACATTTCCATACTGCTGTGCTGGACAGCTTTAGTGTCAACCTGACACACCTGGGTGGAGGGAGCCTCAACTGGGGAATTTCCTCCATTGAACTGGCCTGTGGC
>NW_008421208.1:0-307 GCF_000622305.1 Nannospalax galili | reverse complement strand
AATCAACTCATAAGATTCAGTTTTAAAACATCAACTATCATTTATTTTAACAGACATAATAAAGTCTATTTTGAAAAAGTGAACTGAGTAGTCCCATGGTTGAGTAGGAACAAGTCATAAAAACTTTAGGATCTTTAATGTTTATAGCAGTTGTTCTCAAACTTCAGAATGTACCCGAATCACCGGGAGGGAGAGCTTTAGAGAGCAGGCTGCTAGTTTCTTGCCCTCTAGTTACTGACAGGACTTTTTATGAAGTAGGTGATATCCCTTTGTCTGGGGACCATGCTATCAATATAATTCCCATAGG
>NW_008421207.1:0-307 GCF_000622305.1 Nannospalax galili | reverse complement strand
GAGGAAGAGTCCTGGAGAAAGAAAATTTCTGCAGGACTAGCAGAGGAATAATAGATAAAGACATGGCGGGGGGAGAGGCCTGGGGGAATCACTTAATTCATAAAGTACTTGTGCTGTAAACTGACCCGAGCTCTGCCCTCAGAATCCATGTAAGAAAAAGCCAGGTGGGGCTGGGGAGATGGCTCAGTGGGTAAAATACTTCTTGTGAACTATGAGAACCTGATTTCAGATTCCCAGCACTCATGTAAAAGCTAGGCATGGTGGCATGGCTCTGTAATCCAGCACTATGAAACAGAGATAGGCAGGC
>NW_008421206.1:0-307 GCF_000622305.1 Nannospalax galili | reverse complement strand
GTTACAGCTCCCCCACACCACTGTCTAGCTTCTGTATAACGAAGCCACTCAACTATCCTATGTGTTGAACTGTATGAATACAGGTGTCGCCAGCAAGGACTGTGGTGCTTTGGCTCTGTTGAGTAAAGACGTAAAGGACGGGGAAAATCCAGAGCAAACTGCAGGCAAAGTATTGGCAGGAATTCCAGACCCTCAGCAGAAGGAAGAACATGGGCTGCTGTGGGCCCAGGTTTTTCTTGCAATTAAATACCACTGAGTGACTTCTTTCCTATCTCCTATTGGTCCTAAGGCATTCATGCACCCCCTC
>NW_008421205.1:0-307 GCF_000622305.1 Nannospalax galili | reverse complement strand
ACTAGGCTCCCTGTTGCGTCTGATTTTCCCTGGTACTGGGGGCAGCATGGGGTGGTGAATGCTATGCTTACTCATCCCCAAAAATCACTGTGTGGGGGTCGCTGGCTCGAATGCCCCTCAACGTTGCTCCACTGTGACAAATCTATCATGCCCTATGCCACTGTGCTGCTCCATGATGTCATCACAATGTCTCAATATGACTTCACACTGTTCCATAGTGACGTCACAAAGCTCCTATGTTACATCACAATGTTCTAATGTGACAACACTATGCCCCATGTGCCATCACTATGCTCTATGGTGCCAT
>NW_008421204.1:0-307 GCF_000622305.1 Nannospalax galili | reverse complement strand
GTTTTCACTAAAAACAATGGTGTGTGTGTGGCTTAAAAGTCCTCAGTATAAACAAAAAGGGAAAGAAGAGAATAGAAACTGCAGCTCCAGTGAACTTGGCTGGACTCTAAGATGTGCCCTTTAATCTCATCTGAGAAAGGAACCCAAGATGGGGAGTGTTTATTACTGAATTCTTTCTGGCTTTGAAGTGACCCATTAATAGCTTTTAGGCACGTCTTGGTTTGACCTGGGCATGTATTTCAAGCCTGTGTCTGGTCAGAGCTCTTCCACATAGTAGATATAAAACTGTAATTTTCAGTAGATGTTC
>NW_008421203.1:0-307 GCF_000622305.1 Nannospalax galili | reverse complement strand
GAGGGAGAGAGGGAGAGAGGGAGGGAGGGAGGGAGGGGGTCTATTTGAAACCCCACAGGCCTTCCACAGCCCAAACCATATTATCCCAGAAGTTGTAGGTGCACAAAACCCACCAGTTTCCTGACAGCTGTAGAATCTTCCAGAAATTCCCAAGGTCCTGAATTCAGGAAAGGCTCTGCTTGTGACTGACCAGAAACTCAGTGAATTTCCAAAGCCATCTTGGATGAGATTTATTTTTCATTTTTATTTTTCTTGGAAGGGTCTTTTTAAGATACTGTCTCCCTGTAGCCCCAGCTGGCCTGGAATT
>NW_008421202.1:0-307 GCF_000622305.1 Nannospalax galili | reverse complement strand
ATGCTTCAATATGTCTTCAAAATGCTCTATTTTGAGATCACAATCCTCAGTATGCCAACACAGTGCAGCAATGTGTCATCGCAATGCTCCAATGTGTCATCACTATGCTCAGTGTGCCATCAAAATGCCCCAGCGTCATCACAATGCTCTAATGTGCTATTACAGTGTTTCATGTGATAACAAAATGCTCCAATGTGCCATCAGAGTGCCCCAATGTGCAACCAAAATCCACTAATATGAATTCACAATGCTTCATTGTGACAGTACAATGTTCATTGTGCATAACAATGAACCAATGTGTCATCAC
>NW_008421201.1:0-307 GCF_000622305.1 Nannospalax galili | reverse complement strand
CCTCGGAGCTCACGGGGAAGGACAGGGCCGGACCTCGCAGCTCACAGGGAAGGAGAGGGACGTGACTTTGGCGGACAAAGTATGACCCAAAAGCCTATTGCAGAAGCTCTGCATCAATAAGGGAACCTCTAGTAACGTAACCCGCTGTGTGAGCACTGTACCAAACCGTGGACTACTTGTCAGAAATGAGTTCTCCCCTCCCCCACGCTTCAGCATCACCATCCAGGGAGCTGAAGGGCTGAGTGCCATTTTGCGAGAGTCTTGGTGCCTGGGATGTCTCACTATGCGCGACCCCCTCCCCACCCTG
>NW_008421200.1:0-307 GCF_000622305.1 Nannospalax galili | reverse complement strand
GACACATTGGGGCATTGTGAGGAGAAATTGAGCACTGTGATGGCACGCTGAGTATCGGTACAACACATTGGGCATTGTGAGGTCACACTGAGTATTGTGATTTCACATTGGAACATTCAAATGGCAGACTGAGCACTGTGATGTCAATTTGGACCATTGTGGTGACACATTGGAGCATTGTAATATTGCATTGGAGCATTGTGGTGAAACATTGGGGGCATTGTTAAGGTACACTGAACAGTGTGATGATATATTGGAGCATTGTGATCACACATTGGAGCATTCTGATGTCACATGAAACATTGTA
>NW_008421199.1:0-307 GCF_000622305.1 Nannospalax galili | reverse complement strand
CAATCCCACTGGATCAAAGATCTTAACATAAAAGCTGAAACTGTTAAAGAGTAGGGAAAACACTTCAAGATATACTCAGAGGCAAGGACTTTCTAATTAGGACTCCAGTCACTCAGGAAAACAATTCCAATGTACAAGTGGGACCTAATGAAATCAAAATAACTTCTGTAGAGCAGAAATACCTGCCTCTGCTCCTGAACTTACACTGTCAATTGTGTCCCTATCTTCAGGTAAACAAAACCAACTCTCTGCACACAAACCCATCAGAATTTGTTCTAATAATGACAAGTGAAAAGGGTCATTGGGA
>NW_008421198.1:0-307 GCF_000622305.1 Nannospalax galili | reverse complement strand
AAAGCAGTTAGCTAAAAATCAGTTATTTAAGAAGTAACTATAGAATTTGTGACTAAAGAAAAAATTGTTCTATAAGGACTTTACTCTAGCCTAAGCTAAAATGTTAACTAATTGAATTGTTCAGCTTCCTGATGGGATGGGTTGGGTCTGTAATTTCTAGAAAATTTTCGGTTGAGTTTAATAAGATTCTGACTCTATGAAACCGGATCTTAACAGGATCAAGGTTAAGTGTATTTTAAAGACTTTTAATGACTGCCTTAGAAACAACTATTATTTTAAGATGACTGATATATTTAGTATCTTATAT
>NW_008421197.1:0-307 GCF_000622305.1 Nannospalax galili | reverse complement strand
GAGAAAGAAAACCCAACTCCAAAGAAGGAATAAAAATTTAGCAGAGGAAAACTCTGAGCCAAGAATCTCCCCAAGCTCCTCTGCCTTCGGCTGCTGCAGCTGCTGAGGCTTCCTCCTCTTAGCCACTTGAATTCAGAAAAAAATTCTACAACAGATGTCTTAAGGGCTCCTTTTATGTGTTTTTTCCTAATCTTCTAATGGATAATTTTGATTCTTTCACCAAAGTAACTCTTGTCTTTCTTGGCTGAGGATTCATTGTTTTTGTGACCTAATTGGGAAGTCACAATTTCTCCTTTGAACTCTGTCC
>NW_008421196.1:0-307 GCF_000622305.1 Nannospalax galili | reverse complement strand
CAGTTATTTATATGTGCTCTTTCTGTTTTTATAATGTAGGAACTTAGAGCTTTAAACTTCCATCTTAGGACCATTTCTAAAATATTCCAGAAGATTTTTGTTGTATTATCCTTTTCTTTTAGTTCCTGGAATGCATTTCTTTCTGAATTCTTCCTTGATGCATTCGTCATTCAGGCATGTAGAGACCCAACTCTGTCTTGCTTATCTGGGAATATTGCTTCCATGACAGCAATACTGAATCGGCAACACAGTTACAACTCTAGGACTTGTGCTTTCCTTCATAACAAGCTGATTTTTTCTCTAATAG
>NW_008421195.1:0-307 GCF_000622305.1 Nannospalax galili | reverse complement strand
ATAGATATCTCATTTAGAGATGAGAATTCAACAATTATTTATTAGAGAAAGCAGGGCATGATGGTGCAGGTCTGTAATCCTAACACCTGGGTGACTGAGGCAGGAGAATCATGAGTTCAAGGTTAGCCTGTGTACCACCGGGAAGGGAGAGGAGAGGAGGGGAGGAGAAGGGAGGGGAGAGGAGGAAAAGGGAGGGGAGAGGAGAAGAGAGGGACAGAAATGAAAGGAATGGAAAAGAAAATTAAAAAATGACAGAACTCTATGATGGTGACAGAGGAAGAAAAGCTAGTGGATTTAGTATCCTTTT
>NW_008421194.1:0-307 GCF_000622305.1 Nannospalax galili | reverse complement strand
AGGAGTCCTATCCAGGGAAACAGACACTCTTCAGTCTCTTTTTCTTTAAAAGTTGGCCACTTGTGGCCATTTGTATTCTTTTTACTCTATTGTATAAGGAAGCTTCACTGATCAGAGTTGAGAGATGCATTAGTTTTCTCTTTAACACTCTCCCCTCCTTTCTGCTGTATTCCACGAGTCCTATGTGTAGAGGCTTCACTGTAGCTATGTCGCCTAGGACTGGGCATTGCTCAGAAGTATATTCTCTGTGTCTAACCCATTGTGGGATTCAGCAGTAGCCTCCATCTGTTGCAAAAAGAAGCTTCTT
>NW_008421193.1:0-307 GCF_000622305.1 Nannospalax galili | reverse complement strand
CCAGATCCTCAGAGTCAGGATTTAGTGAGATCTCAGCTCAGAAGAAATAGTACAGCCCCTCATCCACCCCTCTTCTCTCTAGGACAGCTCCCTGTCATAACCTCTCTCTCAGTGACAACAGGGTCCACAGTTTCCTCAGGTAAGTAATGTCCCCTGCTGCATCTGTCATGAAGCCAGATGAAGATGTTAATTCACATCATGGAATGGGCAGAAAAACCCCACTACATCTCAGGCCGAGGTCTCAAGCTGGGGGCATATTGGGCAGAATTCTCCATAAGAGCTGTGACCTCAACCTTCGGTGGGACCT
>NW_008421192.1:0-307 GCF_000622305.1 Nannospalax galili | reverse complement strand
ACAGTTAATTACACATAGATGAAGGATGGGATGGGAAGATGAGCTGCTCAGCTCAGTCCTCATTTCAGGTGTCCGGGACCATGGAGTTCTGAGATCTCATTCTCTGCTTTCCCCAGGGTCAGGGTCAGTGTCTAGCTGTGGGTTGCTTGGATTGAGTCGTTCCCATCCAGGGGAGGACTCATTTTCTGGAAAGACAAGCATACAATCTTCCCATTGTTAGTAAAGGAGCTTGAGTTTTACTCCAGAGATCTGGTTTGTGGTCCCTCCAAAGCAGTAGTGGCAAGGGCTAGGGACAGTTAGTCCCTGC
>NW_008421191.1:0-307 GCF_000622305.1 Nannospalax galili | reverse complement strand
GCAGGTGGTCATGTACCAGCTCAGCATTACCTTAATGTGAGTCCTGTGTAAGTTTGAAGTTTTGTTGTTTTTTTTCCCTAAAGTAAAAAGGCACTAAATTTTATTCTGTATTTATTCCACTACCTAATATATAATTTGCTGTCTTGAAAACCACCTGGAATAAACAGTAGTTTATTATCTTTTCCTCCTGCAGGGGTATTCATAGAGAGGGTTATTGAAAATGTTTTGTAATGAATAGAGAAATAGACTAGCAACATTTTTAAAATTTTACTATTTTTATTTTATGTGTATGCGTGTATCATCTGCA
>NW_008421190.1:0-307 GCF_000622305.1 Nannospalax galili | reverse complement strand
AACTTGCTCATCAACTTGCAGCAATGGTGACAGCATGCACAAGACCCATGTTGACTCAATCAGATTCACAAAAACCTAGCATAGAACAGGGAAATAGGCAGCAGGTCCCAACCCTACCAAAGAACTATTGGCAAATGATTAGTGCGGGGTGAGGGACAGTAGACCTGTAGATATGATTTAAGGAAGCGACTCTACGTAGGCTGACTAGACGTCAGAGGATGAACTTACACCTAAGGACATCTGGATACAAATGCTGGACTGGATAGGACTTAACATATATGACAGAATACCTGAAATCTGGTGGTGG
>NW_008421189.1:0-307 GCF_000622305.1 Nannospalax galili | reverse complement strand
TACCTGAAACAGTGAGCTCCAGGTTCAATAAGGGACTCAGACTCAATATATCAAGTGGAGAATACTGGAGGAGGGTATCTGCCATCAACCTCAGATCTACACACACACACACATGTAGCAGCATACATGTATGCATACACCACACACATATATATGCATAAAGAAAGACAACACATAGATTGAAACCTGGACAGAGAAATGGACACAGAAAAGACTGAAAACGTCCAACCTATGTGTAAATGGGGTTCTGGAAGAGGAAAACACAAATAATGAACTAAAGAAATATATAAAATACAATGCCCTTTCA
>NW_008421188.1:0-307 GCF_000622305.1 Nannospalax galili | reverse complement strand
CAGTCTTCTATATCTATGAGATCTGTGTCCAAGATTTCAAAAACTAGCAAACTAAAATTGCTGGTGTAAATAACATCTGGACTGAATATTCATAGGCCTTTGAAAATATTCCCAAAGTAATGCAGTACAATCAATATGAAATAAATTTACATTAGTTGTTATCTGCTATTTGTAGATGTTTTAAATCATACAGAACGGTCTGAGTCAGGTAAATACAAATGCCATAATACTTTCTGTGAGAATTGAGTAGTTATGGATTTTGGTCCCTGCAGGATGTCTTAGAAGTATTCCAATCTAGATACAAGGA
>NW_008421187.1:0-307 GCF_000622305.1 Nannospalax galili | reverse complement strand
CCCCTTAGTTAAACTAGCCAAAAGAGAGAGAAGGCCTAATTTAATAGAATTAGAGGTGAAAAGAGAGTATCAGACGAGACACCACTGGAATCCAGAGTGTCAGTATGGATTGCCATACCCCTGCCTCAAAGGAAAACATGGAGTGTCAAAGAAGAAAGCCCAATGCACCTCCTCTGGCTTCCACACACACTCAAAACAGACACAAACACACACAGACAAATAAATGAACAAAACAATTTTTAAAAAGAACAATGTTAAACTGCACTATATACCACTGGAAATTCTAGAAGAATTTGGTAAATTTCTA
>NW_008421186.1:0-306 GCF_000622305.1 Nannospalax galili | reverse complement strand
ACTTCAAAGAAGGCAGGTGACACGACCTTGTGCAAGACTAAGAGGGCAGGTGACATGCCCATCTGCAAGTCAGAGGGGCAGGTGACATGACCATATGCACGTCAGAGGGGGGAAGGGACACCACCATTTGCACATCAGAGGGGGCATGTGACACCGGATCTGTACGTCAGAGGCGGCAGGTGACATGACCATGTGCACGCCAGAGGGGGCAGGTGACACGACCAACTGCACGTCAGAGGCGGCATGTGACACGATCATCTCCATGTCAGAGGGGGCAGGTGACACCACCATCTGCAAGTCAGAAGG
>NW_008421185.1:0-307 GCF_000622305.1 Nannospalax galili | reverse complement strand
GAGGGAGAAAACAAATTTATCCATCATTTTAAAACAATAACTGTAGGAGAGGAAGTGCCAGGCCTAAGCACAGGCCACACTACAAAACACAGATTCCAACTTGAGAGTGCAGCCTGCGCTTCCACAAAAGAGCCAGCCTAATCAACCCCTGGACCTAGAGACTGATGACGCGAGTGGCCTGGATGAGGCGATCTATCAGAGAGCAACACACCAGCTTATGGGACACTGGGGGTAGGGGGAGAGATATGTAAGTCCTGCAATAAATGAGTCTGCAGCACCTTGCCTAGTGCCTGCTTCCACCTGACTC
>NW_008421184.1:0-306 GCF_000622305.1 Nannospalax galili | reverse complement strand
GAGCAGTCAGTGCTCTTAACCACTGAGCCATCTCTCCAGCCCCTATTCTGTCTTATTTCTATTGAGATAAATTCTAGTTTTATCAATTTTCCTGTAAATGTCATAATTTCATTTTCCTTATGACTATATGAAATTATATATGTATGCCAGTGTCTTTACCCATTCTTTTGTTGATGAAGATCTATTTTGTTTCCATTTCCTTAATATTATGAATAGTATACATATGAATGTGGATGATGGTGAGTATTTTCATGGTTTGCTGAGTTAGATTCTTCTGAATATGCACCCAAGTATAATATATCTGGG
>NW_008421183.1:0-307 GCF_000622305.1 Nannospalax galili | reverse complement strand
GGACAGAACCAGAGAGGTCTAGGTAAGGGTGTAGGCTGTCTTACTAGATCCCGGTGTGGTCTAAGCCCACAGCAACTGTGTAAAGATGCTGTGTATTATTGAGTCCAGTGCTAGAATGACAGCTGGAGCCACTTGGTTGGGGATCTAGAGTTGTGTGCGAGGGATGGGTTCTGAGTGGGTCAGGGACAGTCTCTGGGGCCAGAGTGACACAAATAGTGGAGGTGGAGCAAATTCAAAGTGATTTGAGAAGGGTGCAGCATGGGTGGAGTTGGAAGTGTGAGGGAGCAGGTGGGACCAGGGCAGAGGG
>NW_008421182.1:0-307 GCF_000622305.1 Nannospalax galili | reverse complement strand
CAAACTCAGATTCTCATGCTTGTGTGGCAAGTGCTTTTGCCCATTGAGCCACCTCCCAGCCCTACAGTTAGTTCTTTTCTGCCAGCATAATATATGCATGCACTTAATAAAACTGCACCGTGAGGCTTGTAGTGGAAAGTAGGCATCACTCGCCATGTTCCTTTCTCTCCCTCATTTCCTTTCCTCAAGAGCAATCTCTCTCAAGTCTTATTCTTATGTTATTTAACTCCGTATTATCTTTTTAAAGGTTAAAATCCTTTTTATTTTTAGTGTATGAGTGTTTTGCATGTATGTAAATGCCTCCATG
>NW_008421181.1:0-307 GCF_000622305.1 Nannospalax galili | reverse complement strand
TTACCTTATATAATTTAGTTTAATTTCTTATTTGTAGTGTTATAGCAAGGTCATTTGATAGATCTTTCTACTCTTTCACAGAATTAGATTTATTTTTGCATTGACCCCTTTTTACAGCAAAAGAACATTTTTTATTTCTTAAAAACATTGGGTATGATCATTGTCCTTAAAATATTTATAAATTATTATGTAACTGTCTAAAATTGGAAGAGATGTAGGTTGGAAATTAGGAAGCATAAAACAATATTTGTAGTTGCTTCTGAAAAAGCTAAATTAAAATAATTTGTTCTGTTAGTAGAAATAAACT
>NW_008421180.1:0-306 GCF_000622305.1 Nannospalax galili | reverse complement strand
GTCCCCTGGAACTGGAGTTGTAGACAGTTGTTAGCTGCCATGTGGGTGCTGAGAACCAAAGCCAGGTCCTATGGAGGAGCAGGCAGTGCTCTTAACCACTGAGCATCTCTCCAGCCCCTGTGCAGTTCTTTTTAAATATTGAGACTTTAATTAGAAACATTACATTGTACCTGCAGTTAAAAAGATATCTAAATATAAACATATCAAGATTGCCGCAACTGGCAATTCCCTAAGACCCAAAGTATGGTGAGATTCAGAACTGTGGCTGAAAGTTACCAGCCACAGTGTTACTGGGGAGGAAAGCCA
>NW_008421179.1:0-306 GCF_000622305.1 Nannospalax galili | reverse complement strand
CTCCAGATTCCTGCCCTGAGTTCCTACCTTGGGCTCCCTCACTGATGAACTGTGAACCATGAGATGTAAGCTAAACGAACACTTTCCTCCCCAAGTTGGTTGGTCAGTGTTCTGTCGCAGAAGTCGAAGGCAAGCTGTAATAGAAAACAAAAAGAAATACTTGCAAAAAGAAATTTAAAGTCCAGTTAAGAAAGAAAAAAATAAATCATTTTAAATCATTTTAATCACTCTGACTGGTGGCCACACTCTGAAGGTGCAGTCTTCTTACCCCGAGGTTTCCTGTGGTATAAATCTTTTTTTTTTTTT
>NW_008421178.1:0-306 GCF_000622305.1 Nannospalax galili | reverse complement strand
TAGGCATTTAGAGCTATAAGCTTCTCTCCTAGAACTGCCTTTAAAGTGTCCTAGAGATTTTGTTGTGTTGTATTACATCCTTTTCATTTAGTTCTAGAAATAGTTTTTTAAAATTTTATGTTTATGAGTGTATTGCCTGCATGTGTGTAAGTGCACCCAAGGAGATCAGAAGAAGGTTGTGCAATGCCCAAGGAGATCAGAAGAAGGTGTTAAACTCCCCCAGAACTGGAGTTACAGATGGTTATTAGCCACCACGTGGGTGCCGGGAATCAAACCTGGGTCCTCTGCAAGAGCAGCCAGTGCTCT
>NW_008421177.1:0-307 GCF_000622305.1 Nannospalax galili | reverse complement strand
CAAAATAGTGCCACCAACTTAGGAGCAAGCCTTCAACACATGAGCCTCATGCGGGAGGGATGGCATGTTAGCCATAAAACCAGCTTTCTTTAGATTTTACATTTTTTAGTCTATCTCATTTTATTTTTCTGCACAACAATTTCAACACATTACTTAGTCCTGTGTTTCTCCTGAGTTCCAGGCTTTGTGTCTTCCACATCCGTGTCACCTAAGCACCATACACTCCCTATGTTAAAGCAGACACAAAATCTTCCTCGCTGTATCATCTTTAATGACTGGCCCCCACAACCAACCACTGTCCAACTTC
>NW_008421176.1:0-307 GCF_000622305.1 Nannospalax galili | reverse complement strand
CCATGACAATGTTACAATATGACTTCAAAATGTTCCATTGTGCGAACACGATGCTCACTTTGCAATCACAATGCAACATTGTATCGTTACAATGATCTACTGTGTCATCAACATGGTTGATATGCAAACACGGTGCTCAATGTCCCCTCAATCTCCCAATGTGAAATCTCCCAATCTCCCAATGCTCCAATGGGTCATCACAATGCCTCCAGGTGACATGACAATGCTCCAAGAAGAAAAGCTCAATGTGACATCACAATGTTGAATGTCCCCTCACAAGGCCCCTAATGTGTTACCACAATGTTCA
>NW_008421175.1:0-307 GCF_000622305.1 Nannospalax galili | reverse complement strand
AGCTGACCCTGAACTTAATCCTTGCTTGTAATTACTGCTCTTCTTAACCCCTGTGTCAATTCAAGAACACTGCTTGCAGTCAAGCTTGGTGGCTCACTCCTAAATTCACAGCAGTCTGGAGATGGCTGAGGCAGGCAAATTGTCATGAGTTCCATGTCAGCCTGGGCTATGTAAAGTAAGACTGTCTCAGAATCAAAAACAAAAACCAGTAAGTGAAAACAAAAATGAGAACACTGATAAGGGAGAATAAGTAGGAAAAAATAAGTTAAAATTTAGGTCCCCATGCCATGCTGGAAAGATGGCTCAA
>NW_008421174.1:0-307 GCF_000622305.1 Nannospalax galili | reverse complement strand
GCTCGTTTTCTTCATTATAGGATAGCCATCATAGGACTTGTATGTTCTGCTGAGTGATGTAGCCCCAGTATAAGACTGATTTTCTAACATGTAGTAGACATCCAGATGAATGCATAAAATGACCAAAGTAGCAGTGGAAGCAGACAGCCTGGACACAGAAATGAGAAGTCTTATGGCACAAGCGCAAAGTCTATGGGGTCCCAGTAACATGCACATAAAATTACTATTCAGGCTTTTGAAACGTGAGACATCAGTTTCAAAGTTACACAGGAAAGATTCCCAACATTACGTGGAAGTTCAGAAAGAT
>NW_008421173.1:0-307 GCF_000622305.1 Nannospalax galili | reverse complement strand
GGTTCAAATCTCTGTATACTCTTTAAAATGTGTAGCAGTTATCTGGAATAAACATTGGAATGAAAACAGTCTCAAGTAAAAACTAAATTATCAAGGAGAGTTTAGAGGAAATTATATTAATTTGGTAAAGGGAAACAGCAGGAATAACAAATGCAAAAGCTCACAAGGGCCAAGTGATTTGTTAGCTGAGCTGAGCAAATGGAATGGGTTGCAGAAGCCATCACGTGCTGGCAAATTGTGCAAGCAGGAGTGAGCAGGGAACTCACTCCATATCAGGGGGCCAGGCACTGCATTTACTGGTGCAACC
>NW_008421172.1:0-306 GCF_000622305.1 Nannospalax galili | reverse complement strand
GAGCAGTCAGTGCTCTTAACCGCTGAGCCATCTCTCCAGCCCCAAGGTTTGTGTTCTTAAACTTGGAAACTGAAAGTAGCCTTTCAAAGCCCCTGCTGGCCTGCTCAGGGCTTAGGGCACTGCTGGGGTGATGGGGTTTGGGCCCTAGCAGGCTTTCAGATGGCTGTCAGCCCAGCCCATCCTCCCTGCCTTTCTGGGGTACCAACACTAGCCATGCCCTCCTCTCCTACAGGGTCTCTTGACCCACACAGCCATTCATTTACAAATAGACCGTTTTCTGCTTCAAAGGGCAGATGGTGGGGGGGG
>NW_008421171.1:0-307 GCF_000622305.1 Nannospalax galili | reverse complement strand
AATGCTTCCTCTTGTCTGATTACAGTAATATCGGCCCCTGTATCAATTAGGAATTTAAACTTATGGCCATCTAGGGAAAGTTACATCCTCAGCTTATGCAAATCAATAGGTATCATCCATTGGAGGTAGGGGGTGTATTCCCTTACTTCCTCTATTTGGGGTGGGGCTGACAGGCACCCTGTTGCCAATTTAAAGGCACCTTTTTTATGGGTTTACCATCTGCATCCACCTTAGACTTGCATTCTCTTGCCCAATTAAAGCCTTTGCAGCATCTTGGGCATTTTGAAGGGGGAACCTGGCTCCTTTT
>NW_008421170.1:0-307 GCF_000622305.1 Nannospalax galili | reverse complement strand
GGTGGAGCAGAGTAGAACATGGAGAACTTCCTCACGTTGGGAAGCAGTTTCTGTCTTCTCTAAGTGACTATGTTCATCAAAGACCCCTCCACTGAGGTTCCAGATTGTCCATGGCAGAAGCTTTGCCTCTTATGCTTAGTGCAGGGTGACCTTGTCTCAAAAAGAGAAAAAAAGAAAAGAAAAAAGAAAAGCAGTCCTAAGAGGGAAGTTTATAATGTAGGCTCTAAGTGCCTACATTATAAAAATAGAAAGAGCTCAAATAAATGACCTAATACTGCAACTCAAGATGCTGGAAAGGCAAGAACAA
>NW_008421169.1:0-307 GCF_000622305.1 Nannospalax galili | reverse complement strand
ACTCCACACATGTCCTATTGCTCAATATAGCGAGTGACATCTTCTCAGCCCAGCATAACAAGGTAAGTGTAAACTGCCCAAACACTCAGTGCTAGTCAGAATACACAAGCTGTACTCAGCCGTCCCTCGCCTCTGAAACTCTGCCTTGTCCAAAGTGAATTTTATTTTTTTAATACTGAATAGTCTAAGACATAAAATTTTTGTAAACCTACTTTAATTTTTGAAATGACAGTACAATATTTAATCTAAATTCTTTTATTTTAGAAATATGATAACATCTGTGGCTGGAGAGATACCTCTGTGATTA
>NW_008421168.1:0-307 GCF_000622305.1 Nannospalax galili | reverse complement strand
GTTAATCTTTTGAGGGACCATCTCTTCATCTCACTGACCCTTCGTGTTTCCATTTCTGTTTGACTCATTTCAGCCCTGGTTTTGGTTCTCTCGTCTCATCCGCTCTTTTTGTATATTGTTCTTGTTTGTCCAAGGACTTCAGGTGCATTGCTAAGTTGTTATATGAGATGGCTCTTAGTTTTTGATATCGGCACCCAGTGCTATAAACTCTCCTCTTAGGGCCTTCACTGTGCCCCATGGATTTAATATGTTGCGTTTTCATTCGGTTCTAGGAATTTTAAATTTTCTTTCTTGATTTCTTCTTGAC
>NW_008421167.1:0-307 GCF_000622305.1 Nannospalax galili | reverse complement strand
CCCGGACGCAGTTGCCTCAGTGGCCGCAGAGAATCCGGCGTCGCGCGCCTCAGCTACCCAGGTCCTGAGTTTGCCGCTCAGCGGGGTTCCGTGTTTATCCCCACGGGGGCTGGAGCCCAGGTCCTAGGGCGGGACTGCTGTCCGTTGGGGGTGGGGCCGCATCCGCGCGCCACCTGGGCCCGCGCGCCTCGGAAGGTGGGACTTCCATCCTGGAGCCTGCGAGCGCATCCCAGTGTTGCCACTTTCTTTCAAATTTCCGATGCTCCACTGGGACCCAGGGTTGTGAAATCTGAATGTTTGGGTTGAA
>NW_008421166.1:0-307 GCF_000622305.1 Nannospalax galili | reverse complement strand
ATATTTATGTCATTTCAAAAATACAAGATCATTAAAGTGATATCTTCATACAGAACACTTTTAAAATGTTTCAAATTCTTGCAATTAATGTATTTCCACACTCACAAGACAAGCTCATGGAGACAAATGGAAAAGTCACATTTCAGGATGGGCGTTCTCTATAATTCAGTAAAGTTCCACCACAGTGATTAGCAAGCATCAGTTTCCAGTCCAGGATTAAGAAGACAAATAGTACCAAAAATCTCCTACATTTAAAATGCTCTATTTTTGAGAAATTGAGATACAGACTGATAACATTTTGGTTAAA
>NW_008421165.1:0-307 GCF_000622305.1 Nannospalax galili | reverse complement strand
CCCTTCTTCTTCCTTCCATCCTTCCTTCCCTCCCTTTTGTCCTTCCTCCCTTCCTTCTTTCCTTCCTTCCTTCCTTCCATCCTTCCTTCCTCCCTTCTTCCTTCCTTCTTCCTTCCATCCTTCCTTCCCTCCCTTTTGTCTTTCCTTCTTTCCTCCCTCCCTCCCTTCCTTCCTTCCTTCCTCCCTCCCTCCTTCCTCCTTCCTTCTTTCCTTCCTTCCTTCCATCCTTCCTTCCCTCCCTTTTGTCCTTCCTCCATTCCTCCCTTCCTTCCTTCCTTCCTTCCTCCCTCCCTCCCTTCTTCCTTCC
>NW_008421164.1:0-307 GCF_000622305.1 Nannospalax galili | reverse complement strand
TGAACATATGGCTTGTACATGTCAACCACTCTGCCAACTGAACTACATTCCCGAGATCTACTAAATTCTTTTTCTTAAAAAAAGAAAAATACAAGGGAGCCGGAGAGACAGTTCAATAGTTAAGACCACATGTTACTCTTTCAGAGGACCAGAGCTCCTTTCCCAGCACCCGTGTCAGGCAGCTCACAACTGCCCACAACTCTAGCTCTACAAGAATCTGACACTTCTGGCCTCCACCGGCACCTGCACATATTCTCACATACATACACAATTAAAAATAAGTCTTTAAAAATTTTATTGTTTACTT
>NW_008421163.1:0-307 GCF_000622305.1 Nannospalax galili | reverse complement strand
TATAGCTCAAAATGTTTCAGGAGCTTAATGAAATTAAGATTTAAAACCAGCTGTTGATCAAAGATCACCAAAAGGCCGTTGTTAATACCAAATTCAGAGAGGATACAAAGATTTTATAAGTTGGAGTGTGAAACTTCATTTGAAAATGATAACTCCTAGGTAATTTTCACTGTGCACCAAACCTCACATACTGATACTGTTCTGGTGCAATTCTTCCTCAGATGGAGTATTGTTCATTGAAAAGGAAAGGCACCTAACCAGACAATGCTTTATAGACCAGGGTCAAGACCTGCCTGGGAAAGGCGTT
>NW_008421162.1:0-307 GCF_000622305.1 Nannospalax galili | reverse complement strand
ATCTTCTGTTTGTTTTTAAAATTTTTATCACAATTCATGGACTAGAAAAAATGTGTATATATAATTATTTTTATTCCAGGAAATTGAACAAAAGAAAACCACAGTGAACTATGGCACAGGATTTTGTTGAGATATTATTTCATAAAAGATGTACTAATGTTCATACAGTAAGATTAATTTTTCTTATTTCCAGAAACTTGGAAAGCTTGTTGCTCAAATGACAGGATCCAAGAAAATCAACCTAAATATTCATGGGAAAATGCATTCATGAATAACAAAATGCTGATTAGTGAACAAGGTAATGAAA
>NW_008421161.1:0-307 GCF_000622305.1 Nannospalax galili | reverse complement strand
TTTTTTTGTCTTATTGGGACAGTGTCTCCCTGTAGCCCCTGCTGGCCTGGAATTCACTGTGTAGACGAGGCTGGCCTCTGTTCTCACAGAGATTCTCTGTCTCCCGAGTGTTGGGATTAAAGGCAAGTGTCACCACATAGAAAACATCTTTTATTTGAACAATTGTGTAATGAATGTAATAGAAACATAGCGAATATCCCGGGATGCGGCCAGACAGAGTGACGGTCTGTCTCGATCTCGGGAGTGGCCAAGCATCGGTGAACTGCTCGAGTCTCTGGCTTTTTATATGTTTTTTTACTGTCAGTCT
>NW_008421160.1:0-307 GCF_000622305.1 Nannospalax galili | reverse complement strand
ATCTCTGTGAAGTCAAGGCTAGCCTCATCTACGTAGTGAGTTCCAGGCCAACTGGGGCTACAGGCAGACCCTGTCTCAAAAAGAGAAAAAATAAAATAAAATAATAAAAATAAGTAGTCATTAAAAAAAGAACTACTTTAATATTTTTAAGATAATTAAAGAAATTTATGCTATTAAAGGATTTATTAGACCAGGTTCAGCCCTAAAAGCTAAGTCTGACTTGTCACCTGGGTGGTTTATTTTGTTTTGTTTCTTTACTGCCCCCTGGCTCTCTACAGTCTGTGAGCTTAGAGCGCCTTTTACATTT
>NW_008421159.1:0-307 GCF_000622305.1 Nannospalax galili | reverse complement strand
GTAGAGTCGCCAGCATCCAGTAGCCGCGGAGACCCTCAGCAATGCGGTGCACGACATGCGCGCCCCACAGCAATGCGGCACCGGCGGGACCCACCCCAGCAGCTGCCAGCCAGCAGCTGGCACTCCGCGAAACCCACACGCCCATATTCTACCAAGCAAGTCATGGTCAATTATAAAACTTTGGATTCTCCTGAGATAGATGAGTTAGCTTTTAAAGCTTGTGATGACACTTCTCCATTTATAAAACAGAGGGAGATGTTGGGGAACCCTGCTGTTAAGGTTGGCTCTTTCTCAGCAGGGGCTTCCT
>NW_008421158.1:0-306 GCF_000622305.1 Nannospalax galili | reverse complement strand
CCTCCCAAGTGCTGGGATTAAAGGCGTGTGCCACCACATCTGGCTTAAATTTTATTTTTATGGTATGTGTATGAGTGTTTTGCCTGCATGTATGTAAGTGCACTCATGATGTACAATACCTTTGGAGGTCAGAAGAGGGTCTTGGATCACCTGGAACTGGAATTTCAGACAGTTGTTAGCCACCATGTGAGTGCTGGGAACTGAACTTGGATCTTTTCTATAAGAGTAGCCAGTGTTCTTAACCACTAAGCCATGTCTCCAGTTCCTTATTTTGCTTTTTAAAGTCATACAAGTTATATATATATA
>NW_008421157.1:0-307 GCF_000622305.1 Nannospalax galili | reverse complement strand
AGAATGTACGTTAGTATATGTTCCAGCAAGTATTCATAATTCCCAATTAATTATCTTTATTTTTGTTTATATATATCATGAACATATACATATATACATATGTGTATATATATGTATGGAAGCCACCCTGTATTCACAGTACATGGGGGAACTCATTGGTCTAGAGGGTACAGGAACCTGCAGAATCTGTGTATACTGGGTGCTGCAAAGGAAGACAAAGAAGACTGAAATTGGGGAGCTCAGATGTGTAAAAGCGCTCACAGGTTTTTCTGGGACTCACAGGTATGGCACATGTATGGAATTAAGC
>NW_008421156.1:0-307 GCF_000622305.1 Nannospalax galili | reverse complement strand
GACATTTAGTTAGTATAACTATGTCACTGAGTCCACTGCTACCTTCCTCACGAGGTTGGGGCTAAACCTTTCCCTTTACTGACTTGTGCCCACACAGGGTTCCAAAGCCGCCACTATCTGCTTGGAGGAAATCTTAGGTGCGGAGCACAATTATCCTAAAGAAATGAACGGGGCTCTTCTACAGCTCATCTCCACTGCCGTTTCATTCTCAGCACGGCTTGTGCAATGGGAGATTCTAAACACTGTCTCCAGAAAACAATGCTTTTTATCATGTGTAATTATTCTGAGGTAGTTTTGATTCTGTTTT
>NW_008421155.1:0-307 GCF_000622305.1 Nannospalax galili | reverse complement strand
AAATCTGTTTTGAACAGTCCATTTCATTGTTCCCAAGACCAGCACATTAGAGCAACAGCACTCATTGAGTCGATTACTATGACTATATTTGAGCCTTTTTTTGTTTTTTTTCACTCGGGCTGCAGTTTATTTCTGTAGCCTCCAAGAGCTAGACAACCTGACTTTAAGGCTTAAAAGTAAGTAATCAGTGCTAACATAAACTCCAAGTTTATAAAATCCAAGTCCCTGACATGCTGGGACTTACTTAAAGAAGGCGGGAGGCATTGATGTGGTTGGCATTGGTATCAGTCTAGGGGTATTGTTGGGT
>NW_008421154.1:0-307 GCF_000622305.1 Nannospalax galili | reverse complement strand
CATCGCCGCGCGGCGCCCGCTCTTCCAGCGCCAATGTCGCGCCGCGGCTCAGGCGTCCAGGCATAGCATCCCGGACAGGCGCCTCTCAGCGGGCTGAGGGCGGGCGGGGCGGGGCCTGAGGACAGTGGGCGGGGCCTCTCGGGGAGTGGGAGGGGCAAGAAGAGGGTTCTGACAAGGTCTGGGCGGAGCCTGTGGAGACCGGTGGCGAGGGGCGGGGCCTAGCGTGGGCTGGGCGTGGGCTGATGTGGGATTGGGCCGGGGGGAGGAGGCGGAGTCTGCCAGGGACTGGGCGGGGCCTATGGAGAGT
>NW_008421153.1:0-306 GCF_000622305.1 Nannospalax galili | reverse complement strand
CTTACACTTCTTCAGGAAGGAATGGGGCCTCATGACCCCCTCCTTCAACCATAATGAAATGTTGATGGGCCCCATCTTGTACAGGTCTTATGCCGGTAACCACCACTGCTATGAGTTCATGAGTTCAGCAGCCATGTCATGTCCAGAAGACAGCATTTCACAGCACCCCTCCCATCCTCTAGCTCTTACATCCTTTCTGCCTCTGCTTCTTTGATGTTCCCTGAGCCTTGGAGGGGATGATATAGATGCCCTGTTTAAGAGTGAACACTCGGGGCTGGAGAGATGGCTCAGTGGGTGGTTAAGAAC
>NW_008421152.1:0-307 GCF_000622305.1 Nannospalax galili | reverse complement strand
TGCTACACAGCCGAGGATGACAATGAACTCCTGAATTTTATGCCTCTACTTCCCAAATGCTGGGATTATAGAGGGGTGTCACCATATATGGCTTTATTTAGGGAGGGCTCTAGCTATATTGACCAGGCTGACCTTTGGTATACAATCCTTCGACCACTGCCTCTCTAGTGCTGCAATTACAGGTGTCCGTTGCCATGCCTGCTGTGTATCTCTTCATTATTTTCTGCATCTTCTCCCTCTCTTATCCAATAATTGCTGAACCCTTGCTCAGTAGCAGATCTAATGCTAGGCAGTCCTCAGGAGGGAA
>NW_008421151.1:0-306 GCF_000622305.1 Nannospalax galili | reverse complement strand
AGGCCACTGGAGGCTTGCTCATGTGAGCCTGTGGCAGCGGTGGTGTTGAGCACGAGACCCGTATCAGCTTAATTAAATAAGGGTCCAAAGAGGAGGTGAGAAAATGTCTTTACCAGCTATACATTCGACAGAAGGTTTTATCTAGAAAATATGAAGAACTCAAGAAATTAATTGTCAAGAAAAAATAAACAGCTAAAGGAGGGGACATGAAACTGAACAGAGTTCTCAAAAGGTGAAATCTTGAGAATCATTTAAAAACTGTTCAGCATCCTTATCCATCATGAAATTCTAATCAAAACTACTTTT
>NW_008421150.1:0-302 GCF_000622305.1 Nannospalax galili | reverse complement strand
GAGGCTGGAAAAATGGAGCCCGGTGCACCATCTCTGCCACCTGTTAGCTGAGAAATTCAGTTCCTCTATCTTTTGTGCTTTGTTACCGCCATCTGCCAAGCTATATTAGTCAGGTCTCCGTGGTTACACATATAGGATCTAACTTGACCTCATTCAAGGACAATGCATGCTTAAGGATCCGAGGACCTTTCCCAGAACCCACCTGCAGACAGGAATACAGGCAGAAATCAGGAGAACCCAGAATGAGCGCCTGGAAAGCTCTCTCTCTCTCTCTCTCTCTCTCTCTCTCTCTCTCTCTCTCT
>NW_008421149.1:0-306 GCF_000622305.1 Nannospalax galili | reverse complement strand
CCTCCCAATCCATGATGATATTTTGATTGGTTTGATCTTACTCAGGTTTTGTGTGGATAACCACAGCTTCTGTGAATTGTTGTGTACATGAGCTATGCCATCCCCAAGTTTCATAGCACTCCTTCCATTCTGAAGGTCTTTACATTTGCTCTGCCCCCTCTTCTGTGATGTTCCCTGGGCCTTGGATAGTGGAAGTTAATATGGACAATCCATCAATAGCTGAGCACTCAGTGTTATTTATACTCAACTCTGAGTTACAATGACCTAAAACATATGTAAATATAAGTTTAAATAAGTATAAATATA
>NW_008421148.1:0-306 GCF_000622305.1 Nannospalax galili | reverse complement strand
TAAATATAAGGATACATATTTTTCACATAGCAAGAAATCACATTAGTCTAGTGATAAGACAGTCTTGGGGTTTTCTCTAAGATATATGGCCACTCCAGCCATGTGTATTAGGCTACATTACATTACCACACTTAAGTTTCCTCTTTGAGTGAGTGTTTAGTCAAATTAGGTAGCTGTTGATTGCCCCAAGTTAAGAGTGCCACTACTATACCAATGACATATGCCATGCCAGCCACTGATGTGGTTATTTTGTCTTGAAGCTGGTGTTGGATCACCCATTGATGTTTTCCCTTGGCACCTTCATAG
>NW_008421147.1:0-306 GCF_000622305.1 Nannospalax galili | reverse complement strand
GAGGGCAGGTGACATGACAATGTTCACGTCAAAGATGGCAGGTGATACGACTCTGTGCACGTCAAAGACAGCAGGTGACATACCATGTGTACGTCAGAGGGGGCAGGTGGCACAACAAGGTGAATGACAGAGAGGGCAGGTGACACGACCATGCGCACGTCAGAGGGGTCAGGAGACACGACAATGTGCACGTTAGAGGGGGCAGGTGACAACCATCTGCTCAACAGAGGGGCAGGTTACACGACCATGTGCATTTCAGAGGGGGCAGGTGACATGACCACCTTCATGTCAGAGGGGGTTTGTGAC
>NW_008421146.1:0-306 GCF_000622305.1 Nannospalax galili | reverse complement strand
ATGTCACATATACACTTGAACTCAAACTAAACTGGCCCCTCAAACAGTAGAAAGATGCTCCCAACACAGTCTATTTTCCTATGTGTCTGCCAATAATACAGCATGGCATTAAGATGTCTAGAAAGTACTGACACATTTCCCACCTTTTGCTTCTTGATAGTTGTAATCCCTATGAGAATGCCCTACAGGAATACAGGATGGATATTTCCCAACTCTTCCAGATGAAAGATGTAAAGAATATGTTATTAAAATGAAAGAGAAACATTTTGTTTCAAACTAATAAACTGTTTTTAAACATTAGAACTT
>NW_008421145.1:0-306 GCF_000622305.1 Nannospalax galili | reverse complement strand
CATCTCTCATAAATAGGTTTAGTTTTCCTGATCTCCATTTTGATTTGATCAACTACTTAATTGGAATTCCCTCTTTATGTAGATATGAGTGTCAGTGTTTCATAGCTTTGTTAACACACTGGACATTGTCTCTCAGTTCCTCCATAACTATACTATCCTGTATGCTAAGAAGAAGGCTTTTTGTTTTGGTTCTTTGTTTGTTTTACAAATACAGAAAATGTAGAACTGCGAGACCCTCTTCATTCACCCACCAGACCCCAATCCCTCCAGACCCCTACTAATTGCTCTTTTAGCTTCTGTAAAATG
>NW_008421144.1:0-306 GCF_000622305.1 Nannospalax galili | reverse complement strand
CCTGACTTGAGCATAGGTATCCTGTGACCGAGGGTGCCACATTCTATCTGCCACAGAATGGTCATTTTCATCCAAATTCAAAAAATTTATAATGAAAAGAGTATGCTGTAAGAAATTGATTACTTGGCATCTGGGGATTTAACTCCCCCTGAAAGGCAAGCATGCACCATCTGTTTCCAATTGCCAGGCGGAAGTGCATCCTTGGATAGGGATTCTAACAAAGCCTGGGTGGAAGGGGCAGTGGGCCCATACTGAGCGCAAGCTGTTTTTAGCTCTTTTAGCTATTTAAATGGCACAGGAGCATGG
>NW_008421143.1:0-306 GCF_000622305.1 Nannospalax galili | reverse complement strand
TTTACTGCTGAATAGAACTCCATTGTGTAAATACACCACAGTTTTGGAATGATATGTTTTATGACCCATGAATACCTGAAACTACCTAAGTACTAATTTTGCAAAACTCTGGGATGTAAAACTGCATGTGTTATGGGCTTAGGATGTTTCCTACACAGACTCAGTGTTAATGGTGCTTTCATCATTGTTGGTGGTGGTGGTGTTGTTTTGAGACAGGGCCTCCCTACAGCCCCAGCTATGTAGACCAAGCTGGCTTCCATCTCACAGATCTGCCTGTCTCTGCCTGGAATTAATGGTGTGCACCCC
>NW_008421142.1:0-306 GCF_000622305.1 Nannospalax galili | reverse complement strand
CCCCCCTTCTTCCTCCCTCCTCTCACCTCTGACCTCCTTCCTTCTTTTCCTCCTCCACTGTGATTCTTGGAGGTACAGGGCTCTCTGCCTGGCAAGGGAATTGAATGGAGGCAGGGGCAGATGGAGCTGTCACTTCCTTCTCTGCTGAATATGTAGATGGAGTGGTGATGGGTTTGAGACCTTTTGACTTTGAAGTGTCTGGAACATGGGAGTAGAGACACTGAGGAGGAGGCTGGGCATGAAGAGAGGCAAGGGCTGGGGATGTGGCTTGGGTTTAGAGCATTTGTCTAGTACACACACACACAC
>NW_008421141.1:0-306 GCF_000622305.1 Nannospalax galili | reverse complement strand
TTTTTTAAAAAGATAAGTTATGAGATAATACATAGATAATGAAATTTTAGTAAAATAAAGAGAAGCAGATACAATGAATCTGTAGCATTTCAACAACAGACTCAGTTAAGCAGAAAAAGAATCTGCCCCCACAGAAAAATCATTGGTAATAATTTTAGTAAATGGAATAAAAAGAGAAATGAAAGAATAAGACAAGAGTGTGGAAAGCCTACAGGACTCAACAGCATCAAGTAGTCCACTCTGGGCATTTCAAGATTTGAAATGTCAGCAGAAAGGCAGGAAAGCCTAACAACAGTATTTAAAAAA
>NW_008421140.1:0-306 GCF_000622305.1 Nannospalax galili | reverse complement strand
AAGATCTCTGTGAGTTCCAGGCAGCCAAGACTACACAGTGAGGCCCTGTCTCAAAAATAAAAAGCACCCACTTCATCAGACCCATACTCACAAACAATGATCCTTTGAGTCTGACACTACATTGATAGCTGTGAGGGAGCTGAGACAGAACACCATAGCTGGGTCAGAATATCCCAGGATCCGACACCAAACCTTGCATTACCAGTCCAATCCCAGAACTGTACTAACTCAAAATTGAGACCATTTATCCCTTTAAGGCTTACTTTCAGCTGACCTTTGAAAGAAAATGAAACTGATGTCAAAAAA
>NW_008421139.1:0-306 GCF_000622305.1 Nannospalax galili | reverse complement strand
ACACACACACACTTGCACAAACATGAACACGTACATACGTACACATACACAAATGGCGGGGGGATATTTTCCCTTCAGAGTTGCCAAGTACAGTTGACATTTGATGTGCCCAGCCTCAGGGAGAGACGCAACTTTTTTGCTCCATACTATTTCTTTGTTCTTTCACCAAGTCTTTCTGGAGCACTGACTATGGGTCAGGTCGCAGGATGATAAGGTAAGCACTGGTTGTACAAGAATGGAGACAAAGACATCAATGTCATTATTGTGCTAGCCTGAGCACAGCACAGTGGTTCCAAGATTGCAAGG
>NW_008421138.1:0-306 GCF_000622305.1 Nannospalax galili | reverse complement strand
CCCCATTTATCCCAGTTCTCCCTTGATAACCTCAGGTTTTCTACTCTCCACCTCTCTGGAACTCCTTCCTCACCTTTACCTCCATGGTTCCCTTCCATTTCTCTGGTTCATATGGTTATATCAGGTTATATACTCACATCCAAGGATTTGAAGCTAGGATTCACAAATGGCAGAAAATTCATGTTGCTTGTTTTTTGTATTCTGTATTACTTCACTTAGTAAAGCAGTTTCTGGTCCCATTCATCTACCTGCAAATTTAATTTTTCTCTATCAGTGAGTACAACTCTGTTGTATAAGTTTGTTTTT
>NW_008421137.1:0-306 GCF_000622305.1 Nannospalax galili | reverse complement strand
CTCTCCACGCAGGAAGCAGAAACACAGAGAGAGGGAACAGGAAGTGGAACCGGGCTATAAATCCTCAAAGCCCACTCCCAGTGACATACTTCCTCTATAGCAAGGCTCTGCCTCCTAAAGGTTCCACAGCCTCCCCAGACAGAGCCATGAGTTGGGGGCCAGGTGCTCCAGCACATGAGCATGGGGGGGGGGACATTTCTCATTCAAACCCCCACAGACCATGATAAAAACAAGAGTCAGAAAGTAAAATACCACTACAGCTTAATTGGAGCTTTGATAAACGACTGTAATTTTCTCATTTGATAA
>NW_008421136.1:0-306 GCF_000622305.1 Nannospalax galili | reverse complement strand
AGAGAGAGAGAGAGAGAGACAGACAGACAGACAGACAGAATAGGTATATAGGCAGGTAGTTGATAGATTGTAGACACAAAGATAATAAGTAGACAGATGACAGATGATAGACAAATATTTGGTACATGAAAGGGTACGTAGGTAACAGAGAGAATAAAGTTTTCATGAGAGAATATCATGGACAGACCGAGTTAACAACAGATCTTCATCCACAGCTACACAGGTGTACCTAAGACCTCTATTCCCGCCGTCTGGCATCTTCCTGTGTCCTTCCATGACTGTGTCTTGCATGACTGTCCCTGGTGC
>NW_008421135.1:0-306 GCF_000622305.1 Nannospalax galili | reverse complement strand
GATACACATCAGCTGAAGACTGAAGATGAGATCAGATGCTGTCAGGTTAAGCCTTCTGGACAGGAAGGGGCAGGGAAGAAGGGTCCACTGCCATGTTCTTCCTAGTTTTTCAAACACAACCATCATGAGTCATTTATCAGTTGAATTTTTCTGTTCATGTGTGCTATGCATCTCAGGTCATCTTTCCTTTTTCTCTCACATGTCTCTTGAGCTTTGAGTTCCAAACAAATAGTATGCTTATCTGAATGTTTCCCATCTGCCTTTGATGAAGTAGCTCCAGTTAAACTGACTTTGGATTTTTTTTTC
>NW_008421134.1:0-306 GCF_000622305.1 Nannospalax galili | reverse complement strand
GCTTTGCCGTAGTCGGCCTTGCGCTGCAGGGGGTGCCCCGGGAGCGTGCGGCACCTCGGGTGCTGAAGGCTTGCTGAAGGCATCGTCATTGGGCATGCTGCCTCCCGGGCTCCGACTGCGACTCGTGCCAGTAGATCCACGCACCCCAGCAAGCAGGATACCACGAAGCTTATGCTCCGGGTGGACGTGCAGTCCAAGTGGGAACCTCCAGACACGCAGCTTCAAGACTTCTGGGAGGTGGGGTGGGGTTTGTACCTTTTGGGGCTCGGGCGCCTAGGTCAGAACTTTTGGATACTTCGAGGCCAC
>NW_008421133.1:0-306 GCF_000622305.1 Nannospalax galili | reverse complement strand
AGATTTTATTTTTCTCTGAAATTCATGTAGATAATATGAAAAGATAGATGCATTATCCTTAAGACAAATGCTTCAGTCTTTGTTAATTCATTCTTCACAGTGATGACACAGACTACGAATCTTTTAGATAATGCGAGTTGCCCATACAAATGATGCTTTCTTTGGTCGCTTCGAGACAGGACCTGCTTGTAGCCTGTTACTCATCATGTAGACCAGGTTGGCCTTGATCTTACAGAGATCTGCCTGCCTCTGCCTCCAGAGTGCCCCTTCAAATGACACTTTCTTAAGTACTAAGTGTGCAAAGTG
>NW_008421132.1:0-306 GCF_000622305.1 Nannospalax galili | reverse complement strand
TTCTACGTAAAGCAAGCACTTAGATACACAACCGAGACATGTTTTTCTAAAACAAATAGACTGACACACCTGGCAATACTCTTATGAATACAATACGTAGGAAACGGGTTTTAAAACAAAATGCTTCTGTTCATCCGTTTTCATTACAATAAACACATTGATAAAACTATTGTTCTTTCATCCAAAAGAAAGCAGTTAGATACAAAACCGACACACATTTTTCTAAAGCAAAGAGCCTGACACTGATGGCAATTTTCTTTTTCATGCTGTTCATAGAAAACGGGTTTTAACAGAAACTGCTTCTAT
>NW_008421131.1:0-306 GCF_000622305.1 Nannospalax galili | reverse complement strand
CAGACCAACCCAGTCCCTCCCTGCAGTCCCCAGGAGCCCTCTGGGCCTGGTACCACCTCACCTCCTATTACTTCTTTGGGCTATACAGCCTCTGGTGTACTGGTGCCAGCACCTTTCCTAGGTAAGTCCAGCTTCACCCACCACACCTTGACTCCCCCAGCCTCATTCACCCTCCAAGCTCCCCTCCTAACCTGGGTACTGGTCCATTTCTTGTCCTGGAACAGCAGACTCCTGGACTGACCTCCAGGCCCAGAATCCCCACTGCTTCCTGATTCTTTGCATCCAGACCAACCCAGTTCCTCCCAG
>NW_008421130.1:0-306 GCF_000622305.1 Nannospalax galili | reverse complement strand
ACCCCTTTACCTTCCTGGCTCTATAAGGAACTGAGTGACATCTTGAAGGTTTTCTATGAAAACATTTGCTTAGCTCTTTAGAGTCTCAGATTTGATGCTCTCGGTTTACAGGTGCAGGTATTTGGTTTATATTTTTAATTTGTAGTCAATGTGAGGCAGGGAATTAAAACTTTTACTCATTAGTGAATGTTATATCGATAATTTTCTCTTCAAGCAAATCACTAACATTTTAGGTAATTTATGTTTTATATTTTGATCTTATTTAAACTCTCTTCTCCAAAAATATGAAAAGAACATTAAAGACAG
>NW_008421129.1:0-306 GCF_000622305.1 Nannospalax galili | reverse complement strand
AATCAACTCATAAGATTCAGTTTTAAAACATCAACTATCATTTATTTTAACGGACATAATAAAGTCTATTTTGAAAAAGTGAACTGAGTAGTCCATGGTTGAGTAGGAACAAGTCATAAAAACTTTAGGATCTTTAATGTTCATAGCAGTTGTTCTCAAACTTCAGAATGGACCCGAATCACCGGGAGGGAGAGCTTTAGAGAGCAGGCTGCTAGTTTCTTCCCCTCTAGTTACTGACAGGACTTTTTATGAAGCAGGTGATATCCCTTTGTCTGGGGACCATGCTATCAATATAATTCCCATAGG
>NW_008421128.1:0-305 GCF_000622305.1 Nannospalax galili | reverse complement strand
GCAGGTGACATGACCATCTTTATGGCAGAGAGGGCTGGTGACACGACCATGGACTCATCAAAGTGGGCAGGTGACACGACCATGTCTATGTCAGAGATGGCAGGTGACACGACCATGTGCACACCAGGGGGTGCAGGTGACACGACCATCTTCACATCAGTGGGGGCAGGTGACACGACCATGTGCACGTCAGAGGGACTGCTGACACGACAATTTTTATGGCAGAGAGGGGAGGAGACACGACCTCGTGCACATCTAAGAGAGCCGGTGACCTGACCATGTGCATGTCAGAGAGGCAGGGGATA
>NW_008421127.1:0-306 GCF_000622305.1 Nannospalax galili | reverse complement strand
AACCTCTCCTTGTCTATGCTGAGATTTTGCCTGTCTTGAACTTATGTGGGACTTATACATGCTGTGACCTATGCCGTGATTTCATGAGTTACTTCCCAATTATCTATAAATCTCTTTTTCTTTGTGTTTTCCACCATCTGTGACTCTTAAAATATTTGTTTCCTTTTCTGCCACCATCCCTGTGGCTTCAGAGGCAGAATTTTGACGTAGGTATCTACTTGGAGATAGGTACTATGTAGTCTAATTTTCTGCACGTTAGTCACTTGTGGATCTTTGTATGATTCACCATGTGCTGCATACAGAAGC
>NW_008421126.1:0-306 GCF_000622305.1 Nannospalax galili | reverse complement strand
TTTCCCCCACATCGCTCTTTCTACCGGAAGCCTCTCTGGCTCTGCTTCAAACATGGATTTCATGAGATTCCCTCTCTGAAATTCAGAGCATAGTGATGTCAACCAAGCTACGTGCCTGTCCTGTTTATTTTGCTGTGTAGAGGTGTGGAGGCGCGGTTAAAAACTGAGGTCAGTACAACTTGGGAAGTATGGTATTTATGCCAAATCTCCAAATATTTCAATGTTGGGTGGGGCGAGGCTCAGAGGAAAGTACTGGCATAGCAGGTGTATAATGGGGTCTGGGTGAGGGGCTGGATGGAGACTCTA
>NW_008421125.1:0-306 GCF_000622305.1 Nannospalax galili | reverse complement strand
GCCTGGAACTCACTATGTAGATCAGGCTGGCCTTGAACTCACAGAGCTCCGTCTGCTTCTGCATCCCGAGTGCTGGGATTAAAGGCATTCTCCACCATGCCCGGCAGAACACTCTTTTAATATGTGAAATGTGATCACCTGTCTCTGAAAATGACCAGCGGTAGATTTATGATCTTGGGAGGTGTATGAATAGCTATGAACTCCAGTTGAGAAGTCAAATTGACTCATTTCTTCACTTAGGCTACTGTCTGCCAAAAATGATAAGGAAGACATATAATGAGGACCACCTGAAAAATAAAAAAAAAA
>NW_008421124.1:0-306 GCF_000622305.1 Nannospalax galili | reverse complement strand
ACCAAACATTACTTCTATAAGTGATATGAAAATCTATAGGGAAATGGTAACATTAAAGGACGTGAAAAGAAAATGTGAATAAATGAAGTGCTACGTGTCAACATAGTGTTTCATAGATGGGAAAGCTAACATAGGCACACAGATGGCTCCATACTAACCTATGCATTTAATGCAACTGAAATTAAAATGTAGCTGAGTTTGTTTATAGAACAGGACAAACAATTCTACAAGTCACAGAAGAGAAAAATCTTCAAATAAAAGGACAAATAATTTATGAAAGGGGTCTTGTCTGTCCATAACCAAGGT
>NW_008421123.1:0-306 GCF_000622305.1 Nannospalax galili | reverse complement strand
AACATATCTACACACACGCATATACCATACGTACATAGACAGGCAATGAAAAGAGGAACAAAGAAAGTAACAAGAAAGTTGCACTGACTTCCAGAAGAAGCAAAAACTGGCATGAGAGTAAGGAGTACACAAGGTTCCTGAGAGATGTGATATTGAATTGCACAAGGACATTTTTCTGTCTTCTGCTTAGGCTTCAAAAATTGCAAAAGCAGATGTGAAAGAGAATATTGCTTTTACACTCCAGTCTGATTCCACAGTGTGAAAAGAATGGATCTGATGAAAGAGATCTTCACACCTCAACCATCT
>NW_008421122.1:0-306 GCF_000622305.1 Nannospalax galili | reverse complement strand
CTAGAGCCTGATCACTGCACAAGAGCAGTTCAAGGCCACACTGCCTGAGGCTGATGGGGAGCGGCAGTCCATTTTGGCCATCCAGAATGAGGTGGAGAAGGTGATCCAGAGTTATAATATCCGGATCAGCTCTAGCAACCCATACAGCACTGTCACCATGGATGAGCTCCGCAACAAATGGGAGAAGGTGGGCGACTGTGGACTGGGTGTGGGGTGAGGGTGAGACAGGGTAGGTGACCGTGGGCTGGGTGTGGCGTGAGGGGTGGCATCTTAGAAAATGAGTTGGGGAAGAAGGAGCACTTGGGG
>NW_008421121.1:0-306 GCF_000622305.1 Nannospalax galili | reverse complement strand
AACATGAGGACCAGAGTTCAGATCCCAGCAACCACGTAAAAGCCAGGTGGCATGGCAGCCCTCCTCTCATGCCAGCCCTCTGAAGGCAGAGACGGGGTTCCCCAGGGGCCAGATGGCAGGTTAGACTAGACAAAATGAGACCCGATATCAGCAACCAAAGTGGTGAGTGATTGAGGAGGACATCAACCATAGGCCTCCACACAGAGTGCATATACATATATGAGCACCTGCACACACGTGTACCCACACATGCAAATATGCATGAACACATGCATATATATACATATACATATACATATATATATA
>NW_008421120.1:0-306 GCF_000622305.1 Nannospalax galili | reverse complement strand
CAGGTAATACACTCATACACATAAAATAAAAATATTTAAAATCATGTACATATGTGTGTCATAAAAGTCTTGATCCAGTACTTTTTTATCTTTTGATAGTCATATGTTTCTGACACCGAGTTTCTATGAAAAAATATATAGTCAACAAGGAGACCACGTGGTTGGAAAATGTTTTGACTGGTTATGAATCCTAACCCCAGCAGTTTGGCTGATGCTTGACAGGCCTGCATCAGAGTTCAGTTTCAATCTGCTGTACTTTTTTTTCTTATTTTCACAGGTGTTAATTTCCAACAAAACCTATTTAAC
>NW_008421119.1:0-304 GCF_000622305.1 Nannospalax galili | reverse complement strand
ACATGAAAAGCTTGGGAAGAGGTGGGTTGTGTGGCATGCTTGTAATCCCAGAGCTTGGAGGGTAGAGACAGGAAGATCCCTGGCACTTACTTGTCAGTCAGCTTACCCTAATCAGCAAGCCCCAGGTCCCAGGTCCCAGGTTCCAGTGAGAAATGCTATCTAAAAGAAAAGAAGGAAAGAAAGAGAGAAAGAAAGGGCATCTGTCTTGAGGAACAACACCCTAGGTTGACCTCTGGCACCCACACATATACACCAGTCCCTTCACACACACACACACACACACACACACACACACACACACACA
>NW_008421118.1:0-306 GCF_000622305.1 Nannospalax galili | reverse complement strand
CCCAACACCCTTGGCACCTAGTAACAGTTTGTGGAACCACTGCACTCTTGGTACCTAGGAATATTTGATGGAGCTCTAGGGCCCTTGGCACCTAGTAACAGTTGATAAAATCCCGGCACCCTTGGCACCTACTTAACATTTGATGGAACCCCAGCACCCTTGGCACTTAGTAACAGTTATTGGACCCTCAGCACCTCGACATTTACTAACACTTGATGGAACCACTGCACCCTTGGTACCTAGTAACAGTTGATAGAAACCCAGCACACTGGCACCTAGTAACATATGATGGGACCCCACCACCCT
>NW_008421117.1:0-306 GCF_000622305.1 Nannospalax galili | reverse complement strand
TTTCCCCCTTCTTCCTCTCTTTTATTTTTTAAATTAGCTTACACATTAACAGGTTTTACTGTGACCTTTTCATACATATGTCCTTGAGTTGACTGTCCTGTGCTGGATAGCCTTATTTGTCAGCTTGACACACCTGGTTGGAGGGAGTCTCAATTGAGGAATTGTCTCCATTGGATTGGACTGTGGCCATGTCTATGGGGCATTTTCTTGATTGAGTGATATGGGAGAGCCCAGCTCACTGTGGACGGTGCCACCCCTGGGCAGGTGGTCCTGTATCATATAAGAAAGCAGGCTGTGGACAGGCCA
>NW_008421116.1:0-306 GCF_000622305.1 Nannospalax galili | reverse complement strand
GAGCATATATTCATCAAACTCTGGCACACCCAACTTCAAAAATAGTACTATAGGACATTAAGACCCAGATTAATTCCAACTCATTAGGGGACTTCAATATGCCTTTGTCTGCATTAGACAGGTCAATAGGACAGAGAATAAACAGAGACAACTGATTTAAACAATGCCATACATCAAATGGACCTAACAGACATCTACTGCATATTCCATGCAAGCGCCGAAGAAAATACTTTCTATTAAGCACCCCATGGAACTTGGCACAAAACAAGCCTCAACAAATACAAAAAGATTGAAATAATTCCATGC
>NW_008421115.1:0-306 GCF_000622305.1 Nannospalax galili | reverse complement strand
ACTTCATCCACAGCTGGGGAGGCTATGCAGAGGTGCAGTCTTCTAGGAGGAAGTACATCACCGTGGGCAGGTTTTGAGAGTTTATAGCCTTGCTCCACCTCCAGTTTTCTCTCTCTGCTTTGTGATTGCCGTTGACAACGTGAGCCCTGATTTTTGTGCTCCAACCACCATGTCTGCCACTTGCTGCCACGCCTCCCTGTGCCGATGGACTCTCACTCTGGAAATGCAAGTCAAAATAAAATCTTTCTTCCAGAAGTCACTTTTGGTCATGGTGCTCTTTCATAGCAACAGAGAGTAACTGATATA
>NW_008421114.1:0-306 GCF_000622305.1 Nannospalax galili | reverse complement strand
ACTATCCCAAAGCTCAGAATGGTTCTTGGTCTAGAAGTTGAATTCTTGGGGCTGGAGAAATGGCTCAGCAGTTAAGAGCACTGTCTGCACTTGCAAAGGACTCGGGTTCGATTCCCAGAACCCACAGGGTGGCCACAAACTGTCCTTAACTCCAGTTCCAGGGGAATCCAAATCCATATTCTGATCTCCATGGCATTGTACAACACGGATGGACTCACATACATTCAGGCAATACACCTATACACACAAAATAAAAATAATAAATAAAATTATAAAAAAGAAGTTGAATTCTTAACTAAAGCTTTG
>NW_008421113.1:0-306 GCF_000622305.1 Nannospalax galili | reverse complement strand
ATACACTGAATGCCTCCTAGAATTCTACCCCCTGCACTTCAGGCATATAAATGTTATTTGTTACAAAGAGAAAAATACCTTTAGTTACAATGGTTTCCCCTCCCAAAATCATTTTCACTGTAGTGCCTGGGAGGCCCTTTACCCAACAGGAGCTTTATGGATGGTTCTATATGCAAAGAACAGATATCTTGCTGATCTGTACATTAAATTACACAATGACTTCTTCTTTTTCACTTCTAAATACTCTAATTTTGTCAGGCATGGTGGAACACGGTTTTAATCCCAGCACTCAGGAGGCAGAGGCAG
>NW_008421112.1:0-306 GCF_000622305.1 Nannospalax galili | reverse complement strand
GGGGACATTCTCATTCAAACCACTGAAGCCACTGCACTATGTCCTTAGCAATTCATTTATTTATTGATTTTTGTTTTTGAGACATGGTCTTACATAGCTCAGGCTGACGTAGAACCTGACAGTCTCCATCTCCCATGTACTGGGATTACAGGCAGACACCAGCAAGCCACAATAGAACGGGTTGTTTTCAAAAGATAGAAATTTGTGTTACATTTATATGTGAAATCTTTAAAAGAGTCAGGTGTGGTGGTATAGACCTACCTATAATCCTGGCGAATGGAGTCCGAGGCAGGAGGATGGGGGGGG
>NW_008421111.1:0-306 GCF_000622305.1 Nannospalax galili | reverse complement strand
AATCCACAGGGATCCACCTGCCTCTGTCCCCCAAGTGCTGAGATTAAAGGCCTGTGCCGCCATGCCCGGTTTTTCAGATTCTTTATATCATAGGTTATACAATCTGCCAAGGTCCCTCATTGAATGAATTAAATTAGTTCTTTTTTTCTCCTTGTGTCACAGCCCTAACTTTTAGGGTCCCCCGCCTTTCTGAAAATTATCTTTTAACAGTGATAAAACTGGAACACACCTATCATTCTGGCTGACTTCAAGGCATATTTCTTCAGCTACATTAGCTCAAAAGTCCTAAACTATTGTGCTTTTTTT
>NW_008421110.1:0-306 GCF_000622305.1 Nannospalax galili | reverse complement strand
GAAACGACCATGTGCATATCAGACGGGACAGGTGACACGACAATCTGCAGGTCAGAGGGGCCAGGTGACAGGACCATGTGCACATCAGAGGGGGCAGATGACACAATGGGCACGTCAGAGTGGGCTGGTGACACGACCATGGGCACGTCAGAGGGGTAGGTGACACGACATTCTGCACATCAAAGGGGGTAGTTGACACGACCGTGTGCACGTCATAGGGGCAGGTTACACGACCATCTGCACATCAGTGGTGCAGGTGACACGACCATCTGCATGTCAGAGGTGGCAGGAGACATGACCATCTTC
>NW_008421109.1:0-306 GCF_000622305.1 Nannospalax galili | reverse complement strand
GACATTCAACCACGGGTCAGAATAACATTCTGTGTTCTGCACACCATATTCCAACTCAAGTAAAATGTCTTTGGGTATTTTTTTTCTTAATTTCAAAGCCTTTTGATTAAAGTATAGCAGAAGGGCACTGACAGAGCAGGCTGTTTCTGTCCTTCTGCGGAAGGTTTCAATGGCCGCCATATACTCTCTAAATCTATTTACTTCAAGGCTGGAATGAAACAAACATGACAGATGGTTTTTTAAAAAAATCAAAGGGGAAGTTCTTGGAACACATCCTTCAAAATAAAATTTTGTTTCTTTTTTTTT
>NW_008421108.1:0-306 GCF_000622305.1 Nannospalax galili | reverse complement strand
AGTAAATCTATGCCTGAATGTTTTTTGTCTTAACCAAATGTTCCCTCTTCTTCATCAAGCTGAAACTGCACCAAAAGCTCAGCCTGCTTCTCACTTCCCTTTGAAACACACCTGCTCGAAATGCAGTCACTTCTGAGTAATCACTTCTATTATTCCTTTCCTGGTCATCTTCCTCAAACTCCTCTGCCTTTAAACTGCGTTCCTGTTTTCTACATTTGTTCCTTCCTCCTCCTCGCTCTGCTGGCCTTTACAGCTCCTCGCACCCAGCATCCAGCACGGGCTTAGTCCTAGGGCCATCCTAAAATC
>NW_008421107.1:0-306 GCF_000622305.1 Nannospalax galili | reverse complement strand
AAAAAAATTTTTGTTCTATTTACTGATGGCAATTAGAAGATAATAATGTTCTTGAAAGATGAACAGAATTTTATGAAAAAGAAAACCAGAAATGCTTGTGTATGATTAAGGACATAAATAGAAAAATAAAAATTTCAACACAACAGTGAAGAAGATAAGGCCAAGTAGAATATCCCTGAAAAGGAACCGAAAGAGAAAGAATTAAGAACTGTTTACAAAGGGGCAAAGGAATATGGCAGGACTACATTTTTTTCCTCTATTGAGCTAATATTTTTAGCTATGATCAAATTTTCTCTCTCTCTCTCT
>NW_008421106.1:0-306 GCF_000622305.1 Nannospalax galili | reverse complement strand
GACATCCTTGTCTGGTTCCTGATTTTAATGGGAATGCTTCCAGTTTTTTCCTTTGAGAATGGTGTTCATTGTGGATTTGCTGTATATAGCTTTAATTATGTTGAGTTATGTTCCCTCACAATTCCGTCTAGGACTCTGAACATAAATACATGCTGAATTTTGTCAAAAGTCCTTTCTGCATCTATTGAGATCACAATGTGGTTTTTGTCTTTGAGTCCATTCATGTGATTCATGATGTTTATTGGCTTGCATATGTTGAACCATCCCTGCATCTCTAGAATAAAGCTTACTTGATCATGGTGGATG
>NW_008421105.1:0-306 GCF_000622305.1 Nannospalax galili | reverse complement strand
GTCAGATTCCCCTGGAACTGGAGTTACAAACAGTTTTTAGCTGCCATGTCGGTGCTGGGAATCAAACCCAGGTCCTCTACAAAAGCAGTCAGTGCTCTTAATCACTGAGTCGTCTCTCCAGCCCCCTAAAGGTTTCTTGATTTGTACTCCAAGTCCTCCTTTATGTTCCTTCCAAACTTGCTGACTTCCCAGCTGACTCTGGAGATTATGGCATGTTTGTGGAATTGAAGACTCATTATCACACGGCTCCAGCTGCTGACTGGAGCTACGATGCTCTACCAGGGCCAGGATTCTTTTCTTTTTTTT
>NW_008421104.1:0-306 GCF_000622305.1 Nannospalax galili | reverse complement strand
ACCTGAGTTCAATTCCTAGGACCCACATAGAAATGAAAGGAGAGAACTGACTCTACAAAGCTGGCCTCTGACCTCCACGGGTGTACTGTGGCATGTGCAACCCCTCCCCCCAATAATAAGTAAAGCTTCATATGTAAGAATGATAGAGTAAAATTATGCTGCCTTTCACTTTTTTCCTGGATGGAAAATTAAGGATCTTATTAAACATTGAAAAAGAAAGTCCTGTTACACAGATCTAATGTGTAGGAGAAATTAGAAAGTGTTGGTGGGGCTGCAGAAACACCCATAGTACAACCTAATGAGCTC
>NW_008421103.1:0-306 GCF_000622305.1 Nannospalax galili | reverse complement strand
AGAGGCAAGCTTGGCCTCACTGGATCTGAGCTCCCAAGACCACCACAAGTGGAAGATTCTCAGCAGACCTGGCACTCAGTTTCCACACAGCTGTTCTTATTATAAAAGGACTCTAAGTCAAGTCAGTGGTGGCAAAGGTAGAGTCTAGGGATCTAGGCATAAGCCCACAGGTCTTCTCTTGGTGTTACAAGGCATGCTTAGCATCTTATCCAGGAGTTGTGGCAACATGTGGGGAGGTGGTGCCCAGGAAGGGATACTGGGTGCATCTGGAGAGAAAACCAGTTTCCATAAGGAATCAGGGCTCAG
>NW_008421102.1:0-306 GCF_000622305.1 Nannospalax galili | reverse complement strand
AGCTCAAATTGTGAAAAGAGCAATTCAAAGAGCTGAGGATGCCTTTTCTGAAGGTAACGCATGCTGGTAAACTCAGAGCCTTAGCAACTGTAATCATGTAAATTTCTTCAGTTTGAATTTCCTTGATGGGATTTTTGTTAGCTTGGCTGTCTATTTTAAGTGTCATAATACAGCTACTCAATTTAGTAAGAGAACTATGTATGGATACTGACTCTGTCCCAGATGTTTAAGTGTTGTGAATGAAAATTACTGAAAATCTAAAGATGCTAGCTTCTCAAATTCCAGCCAAGGGTTCAGAAAGGGTTA
>NW_008421101.1:0-306 GCF_000622305.1 Nannospalax galili | reverse complement strand
GGGAAGGGACAGAAGGGGTAGGCCTGGTCATGCCATCCTAAGACCCAGGTGACTTATGGGTTTCTAGCTGCCCTTGATTCCCAGCATCTAGTTGATAATACCAGTTTAGTTTTTCAAGATTTAGCTTCAGCTTCCTCCTCAGATGCTTCTAACTGCCATCTGGTTTAGATGGTCTCCATGGAACACTGTCAGTGCCCCCACTGGAGCCTTGTCACATGAGATTCTAATTCAGAGCTTAGAATTAGATGTGCCAAGAAACTCATTCTTTTACCCTGAAGTCTTAGACTGGTATCCAAGGCTGTAGTG
>NW_008421100.1:0-306 GCF_000622305.1 Nannospalax galili | reverse complement strand
CCTGGCAGTGCCTCTGTACTTGGCACTGGTTCTCCAACCAAGACAAAACCAAGATCTGATGATGAAATCAGTCCTCATCAGCTTCTCATCCAGGCTCTGTCAACCTGACTGTTAAGCAACTTGACCTTGGTTGCTACTGCTTCTTGGATCCTTCCTCTCCCCAACCCCATACCCTTTTTCCTACTTTTTTTCTCACTTTTTTGTCCTTCCTTACCATCAAGTCTTTGGACTTGGTACTCAGAGGCCAACGACAGATCATGACTATTTGCTTCTACAATGAGACTAGAAATTTCAAGTATTTGTCCT
>NW_008421099.1:0-306 GCF_000622305.1 Nannospalax galili | reverse complement strand
GGGCATCTGGAGCCCCTGCTGCCCTTCTGGGTCCCGAGACTCAGCAACCACAGGCCCCAGGTATCCTCCACGTACACACCAGCAACAGTCATGCACGGCTCCCAGTCTAGTCTTTGGCTGCAAAGGCGCTGTTCCCATTACTGCATGGTGGGCTGACTAGAGACCAAATTCACCAGATGATCGTTCAACAATTTGTCACTAAAAAGCAGGAACCACCTTGGCCAGGGATGATACAGGAAGGAACACATGTATCCGAAGGGCTCACGACTGGTTATCCTGGGCTTCCCACTGGGAGATAAGGGAAAG
>NW_008421098.1:0-306 GCF_000622305.1 Nannospalax galili | reverse complement strand
ACTTCACAATGCTCCTTTATGCAATCACAATGCTCATTGTGCCATCACAATCCACCAATTTGATATTACAAAGATCCTTTGTTTCATCACCATCCCCAATATGCAAACACCGTGCTCAATATCCCCTCACAATCCCCCAATTTGAAATCATAGTGCTTCAATGTGACATCACAATACTACAGTATGACACCACAATGCTCCAATGAGCCAACACTTTAGCCCCATATTCCATTATATACAGCCATTATAATATCACCATTATATTGCATAAATGTGCCATCACAATGTTACAATATGACTTCCCAT
>NW_008421097.1:0-306 GCF_000622305.1 Nannospalax galili | reverse complement strand
TGGTCTACATAGCATTCTGATTGTATATTGATTGTCACTTCATGCCTCCCTGAGCTACATTTTATTTGTTTGGTTGGGTTTTGTTGTTCGTTTTCTAATTTTCTTTAGATTCGGCTCTTCTCTGTATCATAAAAATCATTTCATAACCTTTGATGCCCTCTAAATAAAACTTGGACTCCCTAGTATTGTCATAGCCTCAGCTCTTAAGAAATAATCTGGATATAAGGAGACTACTAATAAATCATTTTGACCAGTATTTGATTAGTAATTACCTGATTGCTGGCTTCTTCTTCTTGATTAAGAATA
>NW_008421096.1:0-306 GCF_000622305.1 Nannospalax galili | reverse complement strand
ACAAATGGAGGCTACTCCAGAATTCTCCAGAATTCTGGTCAGACACAGAAAATATATGTCTGAGAGATGCCCAGTCCTAAATGACATATTTACAGTTGAACCTTGACACCTAACGCTTGTGGAACATATTGGAATGGGGACGGGGTGGTAAGAGGCAAAGCTAGTGCATCCCTCAATTCTTACCAATTAAGCTTCCTTTACAACAGAGTTTGATGAACACAAAAGGCCACAACTGGTTAAGTTTTAAAGAACAAGAGACTGCAGAGTGTGTGTCCCTGGATGGGACTCCTATGTTAAACCTCATAC
>NW_008421095.1:0-306 GCF_000622305.1 Nannospalax galili | reverse complement strand
AGAACTTAGTAAAATGCTTGCTACACATATATTAGGACTTGTGTTCAATCCCCAGAACCCACTTAAAAAGCCAAGCATGGTGGCATACACTTGTAATCCCAGCACTGGGGAGGAAGAAGCAGGCTGATACCCGGAACTCACTGGCCAGTCAGGCTAAAGTCTAATCTAAAAAGGTAGATGACGCCAGAAGAAAAACACCTGAGGTTGACTTCTGAATTCACACACACTTGCACAAATGTGCACATACACCCACACATACCCCTCCACAAATATGTACATATACCTGCACACACACACACACACACA
>NW_008421094.1:0-306 GCF_000622305.1 Nannospalax galili | reverse complement strand
CCACCATGCCCAGCAGTACACTGTATCTTACAAATGAAAACCTACATGGTTTTAAACTATGTTTGGCTAATTGGTTTTGTTTTCTGCATTTACTATGCACACATCTGCATATATCAAGTTTATCTTTTTCTTATAGAATATTTTCAACATGGAGATGCACAAATCTTTATGTTGTAACATACTGCATCATGATATTTTAACCGTTGTATTTAAGATATTTAGTTTTATTATTTTTAAATTATGCATATATGTGTGTGGGTTTATGCATGTGAGTGCAGGTACCTTCGGAATTCAGAAGAGGGTGTT
>NW_008421093.1:0-306 GCF_000622305.1 Nannospalax galili | reverse complement strand
TTTTTTTTTTTTTTTAAGTTGGTTCCTCCTTCCTTCTTATTTCTCCAGGAATGCAAACTTGACCTTGGCTTTAAGGCCAAAGGCATTTCAGACTGTGTAGTCAGCAGAAACTTGGGGAAAAATCAATATGAAGCGTATTACAGAAGAAGGGAAGGGGAAGATGAGCTCTGCACAGTCAGATGGGACCTGAGACCAGCTGACGGAACATGTGAGGAATGCACTGTATCCAGTGTCCAGGGTTCCACATGGCCGTGATTCCACGTCCACGGTTCCACATATCCACAGTTCCACAGATTCATGAGTCCA
>NW_008421092.1:0-306 GCF_000622305.1 Nannospalax galili | reverse complement strand
TTTTTTTTTTTAGGAGGAGAAAACAAAGGGTAGGAATCATTTCAAAGGAAGGCTGAATATAGTGATGCGAACATCTAATTTTCTTTCACTCTTTGTCCGTTTGGGACTTAGAGCCATTAAAATTTCCTCATATTGGATTATGGACTTAGTTATCTTGGGATTTAGTTTTCTCCAGCTTAGTTGTTTTCAGCTTAGTGGCTCTGTGAAGCACCCGGAGGTCTACTCACCACTTGGAATCCTGAGTCACATACTCTGTGATTCTGACTCAGAGGTCTCAGTGACATCAGGAAGCTGCCTGCCTGCCCC
>NW_008421091.1:0-306 GCF_000622305.1 Nannospalax galili | reverse complement strand
GATGAGTGGAGGGTCTGGCCCCTCGAGCCCCGCCTAGTCTCACTGTGATTGCCTTGGTAATCCCAGAGGCTTAGCAAGTGAGAGGTAGAAGGACCTCAGAGGATAAAGTTCTGTCCATTGAAGTAAGCAGAGGAAAACCAGGTTCTATCCAGGACAGCCTCTGGCTCAGGGTGCCCTGTGAGCCTCTATCTGGGCTCCTATCCAGTGTCCACCCTGTATACGTACATATAAAATGTTAACACATTCCTCATTTTAGAGGACTTCTGGGGATGCCCAGCACATGCAAGTGGGGTGCTGTGTACATAT
>NW_008421090.1:0-306 GCF_000622305.1 Nannospalax galili | reverse complement strand
GTAATCATGTGTTTTGGAGTTTCTTGTATTATTTTTCCTTCTTCACAAAACGTGATTTTCTTTTTGATTTTCTTTGTCTTTTATATCCACCAGCCTGGTCTACATAGTGAGTTCCAGGCCATTTGGGACTACAGGGTGGCCCTGTCTCTAAAAACAAACAAGCAAACCAACCAACCAACCAACCAAAGAATGAATATTGTTGTAGGTAGTTCTGAAGAGATGGGACATAACTTTTAATTATGTAGGTTGTGTTGATTAGTTTTCTGTTACCTATAACAAAATTCTCAAGACTGAGTACTTTATTAA
>NW_008421089.1:0-306 GCF_000622305.1 Nannospalax galili | reverse complement strand
GAAGCAACCTATGTATATTTTAAGTGCCAAAAAATAACAATGCAGATAAAAATACTAAATGTGGTGACAAAATGCTAGTTTGAGGCATTGCTTGAAAGCTGTGTTCCCCACAGCTTTTAAGAGAATCTTCAAGAGGGCAAATCTTTCACACTAAAAGCTTTTGGGGTTTTATATGTTGAGACAAGGTCTTACTTTGTTGCCTTGGCTGACCTGGACCTCCTTATCTGCTACTTTGAATTCCCAAGTGTTCCATTTACAGGCTTGGGCCACCTCACCCAGGTATATTCTTTTTTGACTTTTTCTTTT
>NW_008421088.1:0-305 GCF_000622305.1 Nannospalax galili | reverse complement strand
TTATTTTATGTGTATGAGTATATTGCCTGCATGTATGTGAGTGCACCCTTGCCTTGCAATGCCATAGGGGTCAGAAGAGGGCTTCGGATTCCCCTGGAACTGGAGTTGATGACTGTTTGTAGGCACCGTGTGGGTGCTGGGACTTGAACCCGGGTCCTCTACCAGAGCAGTCAGTGCTCTTAACTGCTGAGCTATCTCTCTAGCCCCATAGAACTGAATTTAAAACTGAGCAAAGACCTTGAATAGAAATTTCTCCAGGCCGGGCATGGTGGCGCACGCCTTTAATCCCAGCACTTGGGAGGCAG
>NW_008421087.1:0-306 GCF_000622305.1 Nannospalax galili | reverse complement strand
GTAGTTCTCAGGGACACCTACCAGGTCGTCTCTTCTGAGGTCCACGGGACGGCCCGAGATGGGTTGAATCCGCAGCCCCGGGCTGGGCATCCCCTTCCAGTCCGCGCCTCCATGCCGGGTCTTCAGCCTCTCGCCCCGGAGCCCCCGGGGACGTTTGGGCCAGGCCACCTCTGCTGCCGGGCTTGGGAAAGGTGCGGGCCCAGGGGCGGCGCTGTCATCCCGCGACCCGGGCAGGTGCAGCGGGGCCGTGCTCACGCAGGGCCGGTGTGTCCTTGGCCCGCAGAGATGGCAGGTGATGGCGGTCGC
>NW_008421086.1:0-306 GCF_000622305.1 Nannospalax galili | reverse complement strand
ATGGCCAAGAAATAGAACATAGAAGAAAGAGCAAATGTGGTAGATAATGAAGCATTCCACTGTGTACAGGTCAGAAAGCATCAAGTAAAGATGTCCACTGGGAAATGAGAGTGAAGACTGGGAACAGGAGAAAGTCTAGAATTCAGGACGTGATCCGCACCACATCAGAGAAGAATGGAGTATAGTTTTGGATGCCATCACTTCGAGGAGAAAGCAAGGACACAGGTGAACCAAGGTTGGAAACGTAGACAATGACATCCATGCACTTAAGACCCAATGATGAACGGATGCTCTCCCTATTTCTGA
>NW_008421085.1:0-306 GCF_000622305.1 Nannospalax galili | reverse complement strand
TTGAGTAAATAAGCATTTATGGAGTTAGGAGTATTTTCAAGGGAATTACTAAAAGCCGTGTAATAAGAGAAAAGAGGGTATAACCAACAAAGGTCAGTGGAGAGACATGGCATTGGTACAGATGTGTTAAAAGAATTTTTCAAAAATAGGTGCTAGAATAGTGTCTGCTGAAAAAAAATCTAAGAAATGTTTTGTGATAAAACAAACAGCCACACATAGTGACTCAAGTCTGTAATCACAGCACTCAGGAGACTGAGACAGGAAGATTGCTGGTGGCAGCCTGTGCTACAGAGTAAGATCCTGTCT
>NW_008421084.1:0-306 GCF_000622305.1 Nannospalax galili | reverse complement strand
TTTCTTTCTTTTCTAATTGGTAGCTAGACTTTCTTAATGAATGTCTGTGATTCATTCCTGATGACAGCTTCTTAATCAGTTAAATAACTCCCAGATCTTCTGTCATCACAGCTGGGCCATCAAAACACATCCCTGCATGGAAATCAACTCCAAACCACACTTTCTGATAATGGGGTCCTATGCAGCATCAGTTTAAGATTGTTGTTCACTGACTGAAGGAGACATCTATACCATCCCCTCCAAGGCTCATCAAACATCATGGAAAAGGAGGTGCAAAGTATGTAGAAGTCAGGGGATGGGAAGAGT
>NW_008421083.1:0-306 GCF_000622305.1 Nannospalax galili | reverse complement strand
GTTTCCTTCTGTTCTTCTCTTTCAGGTTCTTTCTTTTCCTTTACCTCCCTGAAGTGGTACTTACTCAAATTTGGGTCTTCAAGTTTGTTCCATTGATCTATGTGTCTATTTTTGTGCCAATACCATGTTGTTTTTAAGACTGTAGCTCTGTAGTACAGCTTAAAATCTGATGTAGTAATCCCCCCAGCATTGTTCTTAGTGCTCTGCATTGTTTTGGCAATCCAAGGTCTTCTGTGATTCCATATGAATCTTAACGATGGTTTTTTCCAATTCTGTGAAAAATGTCATGAGGATTTTGATTGGCAT
>NW_008421082.1:0-306 GCF_000622305.1 Nannospalax galili | reverse complement strand
TGCCTCCCAAGTGCTGGGACTACAGGCGTGTGCCACCACGCCCAGCTTAAAATAATATTTTAATGTAAACTAAAAGACTCAGACAGGGACATGAGATTTGATAGATAATTCTGGCTTTTTATTTTCAGGAAAAGTTTTCAAACATTTACTGAAATGATGAAAGGTAAAGTTATAGCTTTATTTGGAGAATGCTTAACTCATTGTATAATCTATATAGATTTTTAACCATTGTTGGTCTTTGTACAATTCTTTTCTCACTGGTAAATTTCAGAAAAGAGCCCCAGTGAAATCTCTGCCTAAGCTGCC
>NW_008421081.1:0-306 GCF_000622305.1 Nannospalax galili | reverse complement strand
ATGCGGTCTCTCAGGGCTTGGAATCGCTCTTCCTGGGACTCCTGAGGAAGCGACTGCTGGGCCATACCAGAGGAAGAAGCAGGGCTGCCAATCCAGCGTAGCGGGATGACTTGGAACAGCCGGCAGCCGGGGCGGTGGAGTTTGGGGTGGCCCCGGGGCGCGGGCGGAGACCCCCATCAGCTGGAGTTGACCTGCACCTCGTTCCTCCCGCTGCGGCCCCTGGGGCTTCGGTCCAGCTGCGCCGCCTGGTGGGCTGACGCAGTCCAGGCTTTGGGTGCAGCTCTGCGGACCACCTGACGGTGCTGT
>NW_008421080.1:0-306 GCF_000622305.1 Nannospalax galili | reverse complement strand
TTTCCACAGCTGCTAACAGTCTTTGAACTTCCTGCACGTTCTTCAGCTCCTTTCCTTTTGTGGACCGGAATCCTCTTTCCTGGTAGATGGCATCATGAACATGCACAATGCCAAAGGCATACCTGCTATCAGTATGAATGTTAGCTCGCCTGCCTTCTGCTCTCTCCAGTGCCTCTGTAAGAGCAATTAGTTCTGCCTTCTGGCCTGAGGTACCAGGGGGCAGGGCTGCACTCCAAATGACTTTCTCCTCATACATCACTACCGCTGCTCTGGCTCTTCTAACCCCATCCCACATGAAGCTGCTTC
>NW_008421079.1:0-306 GCF_000622305.1 Nannospalax galili | reverse complement strand
AAATGCAAAATGAAGTACCCCATTGTATACACCTATGTTCACATGTCTATCGTACTTGAAAATAATTTGAGACATCTAGAGGCATAAAAACATCATCAAAACACACAAGATTATATGTATGTTTATACATGTGCACATGGAACACATGTCTATACATGTGCACATATACTCAAATACATACTCATGTGCATACACATGACAATGAATGACAGGAAATAAAAATTTAACCTATCATGCCCATTTTAATTAATTAACAGCAGTGTCCTTAAATACCCAGTTCAAAAGTACTCAGTCTGAAACTTAGAA
>NW_008421078.1:0-306 GCF_000622305.1 Nannospalax galili | reverse complement strand
GGGTGCAGGGGACTCAAGAAGACTCAGTGAGCTGAGTCTAGCATAGGACGTTAGTCAGGAGTTCTCAAAGCAGAATGAACAGGAGGGGGCCCTAGGCTGAATGCAGGATTTGGGACAAAGAGAAAATGCAGCAGGTCAGAATCCAGGAGATGCAATCCTTAGTGTTTTATGTCTGACTTACCTGGGTATTCTAGAGGACTCAGGTAAGTAGATCAGCAGAGGGTCTTAAGTCCAAGGTAGACTTGGTGACAGAGTAGGGAATGTCTAGCTAGCTAGGAAGCTTAGGTTTGGAATCTGTAGTAAGAG
>NW_008421077.1:0-306 GCF_000622305.1 Nannospalax galili | reverse complement strand
TTATGGCACACTGAGCATTGGGATGGCACATTTGAGCATTGTGATGACACAATGGAGCACTGTGAAGGCACAATAAGCACTGTGATGTCACATTGGAGGGTTGTGATGACACACTGGAGCATTGTGAAGTCACATTGGAGCATTGTGATTGAGTTTTGCAGAATTGTGAAGGAGCATGGAATATTATAATGACTCTTTAGTGCATTGTTATGGATCACTGAGGACTGCGATGTCAAAATGGAGTATTTTGAATAAATATTGGACCATTGAGATGGCACATTGAGCATGGTGATGACAAAATGGAGC
>NW_008421076.1:0-306 GCF_000622305.1 Nannospalax galili | reverse complement strand
ACCACGTGGAATTATGTGGGGACACATAGGGGACAGACTCACTCAGGGGGAATTGGGTAGCAGAGATACAGAGATGCTGATTCGAAGGGGGAATCGACCCCCCTGGGGTACAACACAGAGCCCTCGTCCAGTGATCATGGAAAGGGTAAGGGTTCATCTCCCATTTGGAGGGCCCAACCTGCAGGTGGAGGTGGAGGTGGTCAGAGAGTAACTTCCCAGGACTGCTACGCCGTCATTGTATGAGGGCCCGGGATTCATACAGAGCCAACAACTTTTAGTTAAGTTGGCATTGGTATCATTGAGGAA
>NW_008421075.1:0-306 GCF_000622305.1 Nannospalax galili | reverse complement strand
TGCTCCCTGAAGACCTGGCATTACCTGTTAGTGACAACTGACAAAACATGTCCCTTTTTCATTGTGAGCAAGAGGAAACACAGTGCAGCCTTCTTCTCATTTCTGCCCATCTTAGTACTTAGTAAGCCCTCAAGACATTTATTGAATGAACAAATAGGTTAAATGACATCAGTCATATGTTATTAGCCTGTGATAGTTCAGATATTCAGAGTAATTTTAGGATCAGGATTACAGATGTTTTATTTTGGGGCCTGGAGAGATGGCTCAGTGGTTAAAAGTACTGTCTGCTCTTCCAGAGGACCCAGG
>NW_008421074.1:0-306 GCF_000622305.1 Nannospalax galili | reverse complement strand
GGTCAGCCTGAGTTGCTGCTTCATCAGCTGCAGAAGAGGTAAAGCCACAGAACAGGATCTGTCAAGGGCTGAGGAATCTTGCTACCTAGGCCCACCCAGAAGAGTCCATGCCTAGGGTTGAGGAATCTTGACTTTTGTGGCCCACTTAACAGTGGTAGCACTTGTAAGGCTACCTGAGGCTTTCACGACCGTTAGAACAGAAGACTGCTACTGTTTCTGCTTGTCTGATGCTTCTGCCAAAGCCACCAAAGACCAGCACTTGAATTGCTTCTGTGCCCTCCCACCAATCCTATCCAGGAAGAGTTA
>NW_008421073.1:0-306 GCF_000622305.1 Nannospalax galili | reverse complement strand
CCCTCTACTGTCCTCCATGGGCATTGCACACACGGATGCACTTACATGCAGGGAAAACATACATACTCATGAAATAAAAATAAATAAAAACCTGCCCATGAGTCTGCCAGTCTACCTTGGGGGCAGGGTATCATTGAAATTCCAATTTAATCCTTTATTTTTATGTGTGTGTGCCCAGGTGTGTGAGTGGGAGTACACATGTACCAAGGTGCATGTGTGCATGTCAGAGGACAACCCTGGGCAGCAGCCCTCACCTTCCACCTTCTTTTAGATAGGGTCTCTTGCTCCTGATGCATACACCAAACT
>NW_008421072.1:0-306 GCF_000622305.1 Nannospalax galili | reverse complement strand
TAAAATTAAAAAATGTATTTTTATATTTAATTATGTGTATGTGTGTGCCTCTGTATGGGTTTGTACACGAGTGCTGTACCCATGGAGGCCAGAAGAGGGCGACAGATCCCCTAGAGCTGGAGTTAAAGGAAGTTGTGAGTTGCCCAACATGAACTCAGGTCCTCTACAAGCAAGAGCAGTGTGCACTCTAAACCACCTAGTCATCTCTAGTCCCTCGCCTCCTTTTCAGTCAGTCATTTCTCTTTTCAAATTGAATGTTTCCTATCAATCTATGCTCAACTTTACTGATTTTTCCTTTGTCACATT
>NW_008421071.1:0-306 GCF_000622305.1 Nannospalax galili | reverse complement strand
AAATTCAAAGCAATTTCTGATTTAGAATACTCCCTCCAAAAAATAAGCATAAAGAATAATAGCTCCAGATGAATTACAAATTACTATAAAAACAACACTGATTAAAATTTGCTTTTGAAAAATTTAAGAATTGGAGTTTTATAGACCTTTAAAAATCACTTTAAGTGTGTTTTTAAGGAGCAGTTTTACAATGTTTAAAGATATGTAAGTCAATCAGGGCATCCCTGCTTCAAGCCCAGGCTTTTCAGTGACACATCGTGGAGGTTGATAGGTGTGACTTGCTGTCTACACATATAGCCTTTGCTA
>NW_008421070.1:0-306 GCF_000622305.1 Nannospalax galili | reverse complement strand
ATCATGCCTAGACCATAATTCCTTTCTCTCTGTGATTCAGGATGTCTTTCTACTCCTCCATCTCAATGTATTCTCTTTTTTTGGTGGTGGTGGGGTGTTCTTTGTGAGACAGTGTCTGCCTGTTGATCCAGTTGGCCTGGAACTCACTATGTAGACTGTTGTTGTTGCCTGCCTTAGTGGGCTAGCTAGCTACTTGGGGACTCTCCATTGGGGGCGGGGGAGGGGTGGAGTAGGCACAAAATCAACTGTGCAGATTTCAGGAGACTCACTCGGCAGTTAGCAAGTAAACTCATTTATTGTGCAGTT
>NW_008421069.1:0-306 GCF_000622305.1 Nannospalax galili | reverse complement strand
AATAGATCATTTAAATAGAAATTTGTCTTTCCTTGTTAATATGGCCAATTTGCTGTGGGTTTATGGGAAATTTCCCTGCCTTTCCATTCTTCAAATTCTTCTCAGTTTGAATTCCATTTTCCTTTTCTACGCCCTCCACACTCATCTGAGTTCATAAAGCTAGTGGGCTAAGAACACATACCTCCAAGTGACATGAAGTTGGATCTTACTTAAGATTCTGCTGCTTACTTGCCATTTAGCAGTCTGTAATCCACACTCCAAACCTCTGTTTCATCTATTGAAATGGAGTAAGATGATCTCCCACAA
>NW_008421068.1:0-306 GCF_000622305.1 Nannospalax galili | reverse complement strand
GTAGACGTCTGTGCCTGTCAGAGGCCTGTCCCCTGTGATCCTTCCACACTTGAGGTTCTGAGGCATCTGGACAGTCCTGCTGCTCCTTTCCTGCGACCCCCCACCTTCAACGCTCAGCACAGTGGTTCCCAGGAGGATGCTCCCTGCCCTCCACACCCACCACACGGTCCTGGATTTTGAGAGAATGTGATGAAGAATTGGGTGACTGCAGGAGGGCAGAAGACATGTGGTCGTCTAGCTTAGCCTTTCTCTCCGTTGCAAGTAGCCAGGTGTAGAACTCGTTCTAAGAAGAATTTGACATAGAAA
>NW_008421067.1:0-306 GCF_000622305.1 Nannospalax galili | reverse complement strand
GCAAGAACAGCCAGTGTTCTTAACCGCTGAGCCATTTCTCCAGACCCAATGTAACAACGATTTTCAAACACTCTGTGGAGTCTCTATCCAAGAACTGCCAGGGAGATGCAGTAATGGACAACAGTGAGGGGAGACCTGGACTCTGGAGCCAGGCTGCTTGAGTGTACACCTGGCTCCAGCACTACAGCTGAGTTGCCCTGGCCAGCTTGCTCAACTTCTCAGGCCTTAATGGGGATAATAACAGTAAACTAAAGCACAGGGTGGCACTGTGCTTAGAACTCAGAAATGCTTAGTATGAAGGAGATA
>NW_008421066.1:0-269 GCF_000622305.1 Nannospalax galili | reverse complement strand
ATAGGGTACAGAATAGATGCTGGCTACCTTTTTGTTGCCACATACTTGAAAGACAAAAGGGGAAGCAATAATGACACTGATTGAGCATGTACTTAACACTCAGCACTCACATAGCTCAGATGACCAGGTAGTCTTATATGGTCCAGAATCTGTTCAGTTTTAGAACTGTTCCTGGGAACCCACTCAGTCCCAGACAAACCAGGATGGCTAGTCACCTGAGATCTCTCGGTCAACTCTTTTTTTTTTTTTTTTTTTTTTTTTTTTTTTTT
>NW_008421065.1:0-306 GCF_000622305.1 Nannospalax galili | reverse complement strand
TGTGATGATGTAGGACGACTCTGGTTGCTGGGGCCCCACCCAGCCTCGAGGACCGAGCAACTACCAGCTTCTCAGCCTCTCAGGTATGAGAGTACTGTTGTTAATATTTCAACGTAAGCTGATGTAATACGTTCTTTATATGTGTCTATACATATATGTTCATTCTGTCAGCTCTGCTCCTCTAGAGAACCCTAATACAAGCAGGAGCGTACCTGCAGCTTTAAGGATGGCTAATCACAAGGAGCTGCCAGCCGTCTGCAGATTCAGCTGCCAAGATGCAGCGGTCTCCTGAGTTACGTCTTTTTT
>NW_008421064.1:0-306 GCF_000622305.1 Nannospalax galili | reverse complement strand
CCTTCACCCTTTCAGGCCCCGGACTCAGCTGGAGCTGGGCTCTGGCAGTGGAGTATTGAAGTCCCCTACTATAAGTGAGTTGGGATTATTCTGGGTCCTAAAACCCTGTAGTATTATTTTTATGAAGTTAAGTACACCAGAGTTTGGTGCATTTCTGTTCATTACTGTAATATCTTCTTGATGAATTGATCCTTTGATCAGAATGAAGTGGCCCTCGCTATCTGTTCTTATTAGTTTTAAAGTCTATTTTGTCAGATATTAGAATTCCAACTCCTGCTTATTTCTTAGTGCCACCAGCTTCGAATA
>NW_008421063.1:0-306 GCF_000622305.1 Nannospalax galili | reverse complement strand
GAGAGTCAGGGTCTTTTTTTAAAGTTGATTGACTAGGCTCCAGTGTATGGATTCATAACAAAGAGGATTTGGAGAACACAAATTAAATTTGACAGACATCAAAAAATGTCAGAGAGAATGGTAAGTCAAAAGCAGATAAGGTATTAGTGCGTCTGACAGGAGATGGGGGAAGATTTTTGAAGGAAGGGGTCCGATTATGAAGAAATCCATTGAATGAAATTTTCTATGTAGTGATAAAATGAAATTTAAAAAAACAAAAAGGGAAATTTCTCCTGGAAAAATATCAAATATCTTTTAGAAATACAA
>NW_008421062.1:0-306 GCF_000622305.1 Nannospalax galili | reverse complement strand
GTCAGGTTTGGGCTTGGTGGTAAGCACCTTTACCCATGGAACCTTTAAGCCCTTTCCTTTCAAGTACCCTTTCCTTTATTTTCAGCTAAAACTTTATGGTGCATGCCCAGAGGTATTTCTGTCAATCACTTTAATCTTTTCAGAAGTGCTCCATGACTTTGAGCTGAGCATGTGTGTTCTTTTTAAATTATGACCTTAAAATGAGCATGCTCAGGGGGTATACACCTTACCTGAAGATGCTTATGATTTAACATGTGTGCTGGATAGCTTTAGTGTCAACTTGACACACCTGGGTATAGGGAGCCT
>NW_008421061.1:0-306 GCF_000622305.1 Nannospalax galili | reverse complement strand
TTTTATTTTTTATGCATATAAGTATATTGCCTGCAAGTATGTAAGTGCACCTGTGTCATGCAAGTGCCCATGGAGGTCAAAAGAGGGCATTGAATTCCTCTGGAACTGGAGTTACACAGACAGTTGTTAGCTGCCATGTGGGTTCTGGGAATTGAACCTGAGTCCTCTGCAACTGCCAAGTGCTCTTAACTTGGCTGGAGAGCCAGCTCTCCAGTCCCACATATATATCATTTTACAGCGTTCACATCTACCCTCCATTATCCTCTCATCCCCCAAGATAGCCACCCTTCTACTTTCACTTCACAG
>NW_008421060.1:0-306 GCF_000622305.1 Nannospalax galili | reverse complement strand
GTCACATTGGGTGATTGTGAGGGGAAATTGAGCAATGTGTTTGTATATTGACTATGGTGACGACAAAATGGACCATAGGAATTACACAGTGGCACATTGTAATGGTACAATGAGCATTGTGATTGCCGAATATAACAGTGTGAAGTAATATCGTAACACTGTGATTACACATTGAAGCCATATAATGGTACATGTGGCCATAGCCTTGGCAAACTGAAGCATTGGGATGCCACATTGGAGCATTGTGATGACACTTTCGAGAATTGTGATGTCCCATTGGGGGATTGTGAGGGGACACTGAGCACC
>NW_008421059.1:0-306 GCF_000622305.1 Nannospalax galili | reverse complement strand
CCTAGAGGGACAAGAAGAACAAGAAGAAGAACGCGGAGCAGAGCAGCGCTGGTGCTGAGGCGGGCTCCAGGCCAGGCGATGGCAGGAGCTCAGGGCCTGGCGTCAGGGCGGGCTAACGCAGGACCTCCGGCGCAGAGAACCCGCCGCCCGGGGGATGGCTGCGGCGCAAGCCAGGCACACAGGCAAGGCCTGATGAAAGATGAAGGTCAAAGTTTATACAAGATTGACAGGTCCTTGGCGCAGTGTACCAAAAGGAAGAATCAGCACCTCCAAATCAACAAAATCAGAGAAGAAACGGGAAACACC
>NW_008421058.1:0-306 GCF_000622305.1 Nannospalax galili | reverse complement strand
GCCAGTCTACTCTCTTACTCTTCTAGTTCCTACTTGGAAAATAGCCAGCTATGCCACTACTTAAACTCCAGAGTCTGTGGCTCCAACAATAAACAAATCAATAATAATAGGTTCCACATCTGACTGGTTGAGCTACGTCACCTGCCTGGGTGGAGTTGGTGCCCCAGCCCCCTAGAGCCAAACTCTCACCAGCATAATATTGTTTGCTATGCTCTTCATCTCAGTGGTTGACCATCTTCCTGATAGAACAGTTTTCTTTAAAGACACCAAGAACCTGGGCACTGGTCCTCTTGTACAGTTCAGGGT
>NW_008421057.1:0-306 GCF_000622305.1 Nannospalax galili | reverse complement strand
GGCAAGTGGCAAAAAGCAAGCACTTTCCTCTGCCATGGTCTTTTATATGGGCTGTCATCAGAAGGTAACACCCACATTTATGGTGTGTCTTCCAGCTTCAAATGATCCAATCAAGAAGATCTCTCTCAATTAATCCCAGATCCTGTCAACTTGACACCCAGGATTAGCCATCACAGTGCAGAAGAAGGATAAGACAGGGAGAGAAAGTGGAGAAATAAATAGTGCCTAGCTAGTATAAAAAACCAGAGGAAATCATATTGGTTCAAAAACCTACTGAAAAATTACACATACAGTATCTCTACATGA
>NW_008421056.1:0-306 GCF_000622305.1 Nannospalax galili | reverse complement strand
TGGATCTCACAGAGATCTGCCTGCCTCCCTAGGGCTGGGATTAAAGGTGCATCCCACCACACCCTGTGCAAGAAGATGTCTCTTAAAGGAGGTTAGGAAATAAATAAATAGTGAAAAGAAAAGACAATCATTGGTCAAATAATATAAAAGCTAAAATCAGGACTGAAATGTGAGGCTGAGGCAACTGAGTATTTTACATTTTTCTAAAAGTAAACACACAGACACATGCGCACACAGAGAGAAATATTATAGATATGACAGGAAGTTGATTATTCAAGAGACATATCTAATTTTATGCTTAGCATT
>NW_008421055.1:0-306 GCF_000622305.1 Nannospalax galili | reverse complement strand
GTGTGGTTTGTTACAGGAGTCGATCATGACAAAATTCCAGTCCTATGCCTTAATGAAATGAAACTTAACCTGAAATTCACTTACCCATCTGGAAATGTACCATTCTGAAAATATCACTTTAGCTGTTGATTTGAAAAACTACAATGGACTCTAGACACATAAATGTAGTCAATATTATTATTACTTGCCTTTTAAAATTCTTAACCATGTAGATGGGTGTGATGGTGCACTGGAGGCAGAGGCAGGTGGATCTCCTCCAGATCAAGACCAGTCTGGTCTACACAGAGTGTTCCAAACCAGCTGGGG
>NW_008421054.1:0-306 GCF_000622305.1 Nannospalax galili | reverse complement strand
CCAATTCCAAAGATGATGATGTCGAAGGAGGAGAAGGGCAGGTAGGAAAGGAACCAGTAAATGCAGGAACCAAGAATGCTGCACTTAATTCCTAAGCTTTGTATTTCACTAGTGAAGTGAGGAAGGAGACTAAAACTGCCTGTGAGAGCAAAAAGAATCTTAAGAGCCTGGGACTTGAAAACAGAAAACTACAGTGACAATAGCAATTTTCAAGCCTAAGCAAGATTATGAAGATGATGGTAACAGATGCCAGAAACAACCTTAAATGGTAATAAGAATTTGGTTAAGAATAACAGAAACAGGGCT
>NW_008421053.1:0-306 GCF_000622305.1 Nannospalax galili | reverse complement strand
ATATCTTGGAGAAAACACCAAGTCTCTCATATCCCTAGGCAAATGTAATTTCTTACTAAGTGCGAAATATGGACCCTTAAATTTACAGACGAGTATCCCAGTCACCACACATCAATGTAGCTCCTTTGTCATCAGACAGAGATTGCTATAGATTTACACCACTGGTCACACACAGAGCTTCTATGTGAATTGCACAAGCCTACGTGGTGCATGTACGATGCAAGCTCTACACCTAAGACTCACCGAGCATAGAATAAGGGATGAAGAGAACACTAATGCATCTTTCAGTTCTCATCAGTGAAGCTC
>NW_008421052.1:0-306 GCF_000622305.1 Nannospalax galili | reverse complement strand
TTGACTGACTGATTTTCTTGAGATCTTGAGCAAGCGACCACAGTTTCTGTGGGATCCTAAATGCATTGGTCCTGTCACGTCCAGAACACACTCTTTCATGGCATCCTTCCCTAACCTCCAGCTCTTACAATAGTTCTACATCACTTCTGTTGTGTTCCTGAGCTTTGTGGAGAGATGTGTGGTATAAATGTTGCATTTATGGCTACGCATTTTATAGACATGTATTCTCTGCACTTTGACAAGTTCTTTGATGAAGTCTGACTGAGAGCTGCACTAACCTGTGGGTATAAATATAAGAATTTAGAA
>NW_008421051.1:0-300 GCF_000622305.1 Nannospalax galili | reverse complement strand
TGTGTGTGTGTGTGTGTGTGTGTGTGTGTGTGTGTTCATTCTACCGGTTCTTTTCCTTTGGAGAACCCTAATTAATACAACCTCTGAGGCATCTCTCCAGCCCCCCTCATTCTTTTTAAAACATTTTTTATTTATTACTTTTATTTTATGTGTGTGAGTGTATTGCCTACATGTACTTAAGTACACCCATGTTGTGCAGGGCCCCCAGAGGTCAGAAGAGGGTGTAGTAGGATCCCCTGGAACTGGAGTTATAGACAGATGTTGGCTGCCATTTGGATGCTGGGGCTTGAACCTGGGTCT
>NW_008421050.1:0-306 GCF_000622305.1 Nannospalax galili | reverse complement strand
CCAGCAAGAGAGAAGGCAAGCCTCAAAAGCCTCGCATTCTCCTCTGCCTTGGTCTTTTATACCGCCTGCAATCAGAAGGTAACACCCACATTTAGGGTGTGTCTTCCAGGATTAGCCATCACACCCCTCAAGAGCACTCCCTCCAGGGTCATTCTGACGTTGACTTTGCAGAGGTCCTGTAACATCCTCCATTGGCCTGATGAGTTTTTTATAACAAAAACAGGGGTGTTCCAAGGGCTCATGGAGGGGTGGATGTGCCCCAGCATAAGTTGTTCCTGTATAATATGCCTCAAAGCCTGGAGCTTT
>NW_008421049.1:0-306 GCF_000622305.1 Nannospalax galili | reverse complement strand
TGGAAAAGTGGGATTTTGTGGATGCAATTATATTACCTCTAAATGACCTCAGCCTGGATTGAGTGGGCTCTGAACTGGAAGACTGTCTTTGTAAGAGATGCGTATGGCCAGGGATGTAGCTCAGTGTCTAGGACTTGACTAGAATGAGTAAGCAAGGCCTTGGACAGACAGGGAGAGGGGGAGGGGGAAGGAAAGGAGGGAGAGGGAGGGGAGAGGAGGGAGAGGGGAAAGAGGGAGAGGAGGGAGAGGAGGGGGAGGAGGGAGAGGGAGAGGAGGGGGGAGGCAGAAGAGGGGGAAGGGGAGAGG
>NW_008421048.1:0-306 GCF_000622305.1 Nannospalax galili | reverse complement strand
TTGAGGCATCTCATAGTGAAGGCTATGGGGATGGCTGTCAGCAGGCGGTCATGGATCCTTGGGTTTGCAAGGTTGTGGTCAGAGTCTTTCTGGGTCTCTGCTCCAGGGAGTGCTCTTGCAGATCTGTTAGTGTGTCTCAGGGTGTGTTCTGGCGAATCCCAAAGGGAAGGAAGAGATCATGAAGAGGAAAGGACCCTGGCAGGATGGAAAGGAGGAGGTGGCATCCTACCTGGGTCTCCTAACCATGTAGGGCAACTAAAGAGTTTCTGCTAGGCAGGCTTGTGTGTTCTTGGCTTATCCCAAAGA
>NW_008421047.1:0-306 GCF_000622305.1 Nannospalax galili | reverse complement strand
CCATAGAATCATATGAGCAGGTTCCCAGGAGCTTGTAGGACTCTCTTTCCAGATGGTCATACAATACAATTTGATGGTATTTAGATTCCCTTCCCTATGCTCACCTCCCCTACCCCCTCCACTCAATTTAATGTACTCTATTATATTATGTATGCAATAATGTCTATAAAGTCTAATTCATGTTCCTAAATGTCCTTCAGAGTGGGTCCATCCACTGGAGCCTGGTTAACCTACCAATAATCCCATGTTCTAAAGAGACTGTCTCTCCCCCTCCCAGAAGCCATCAGTTGCCAAAAGTTCCTTAGG
>NW_008421046.1:0-306 GCF_000622305.1 Nannospalax galili | reverse complement strand
TCCCTATTACAATTCATGATGAAAACAAAATAAGGAGGGGTAGAGAACACAGGGTTGTTTATTTAGGACAGATTCTCAGAGCTGCCCAATGTATGAATGCTTCTAGTGATCTTGAAACATACTGTCAAATTGCTTATCCAAATTCTTACCTGATTGAAGTATATAAGAATGTTGATTTCTCACTTCTATTAGCTTTATTGATCTATTAAATTAGCAAATCCATTGTTTTAACTAGAATTTATTTGACTACATATAGGCTTATCAGCTTTACTTCTCAGCTGAGATTCTTAAGGGGGCAAATATGAT
>NW_008421045.1:0-306 GCF_000622305.1 Nannospalax galili | reverse complement strand
TTGTCTTGGCACCCCAGACACTGGGGAACCACCACTGCTTCCTGATCCTTTTCACCTAGGCCAACCAAGTTCCTTCTCTGGTTCCCAGGAGCCCTCTCGGCCTGGCCCTGCCCTCCCTCTGCTTCCCTGGGCTGCACAACCCACAGGCCTCTCTCCTGGGAGTCCTCAGGGCCTGCTCCTGCCCTCACCTCCCTCTGCTTCACTGGGCTGCACAACCGGCCAGCCTCTTTCCTGGATGCCTGGGATGACCTTCCTTCTTCCTGATCCTTTGAATCCAGACCAACCCAGTTCCTCAGTGCAGTCCCC
>NW_008421044.1:0-306 GCF_000622305.1 Nannospalax galili | reverse complement strand
TCATTGTGCCCTCAACTATGTGCAATTGTGTAATTACCACGATCCATTGTGTCATAACCTTGCTCAATATGCAAACACAGTGATAATTGTCCAGTCACAATCCCCCAATGTGACATCACCATGCTCCATGGTGCCCCCAAAATATTATAATGTGACGTCACATTGTTGCATTGTGATATCACAATGCTCCAATGTGTCAACACCATCACCCCATGTGCCATTATACTGCTCCAATATGACATCACTATGTAACAGTATGACTTCAATATGCTCCAATGTGACATCACAATGCTCCAATGTGCAAAC
>NW_008421043.1:0-306 GCF_000622305.1 Nannospalax galili | reverse complement strand
ACCCCTCAAAAGGCCCAGGCTCAGGGGATCACTCTCACCCCTCAGCAGGCTAAAGCACTGAGGATCAGTCTCACTCCTGAACAAGCCCAGGCCCTGGGAATTACCCTCATCCCTGAACAAGTACGGACTCAAGATGTTCTCCTTTCTCCTGAGAAGCTCCAGGTTTTAGATGCTACATTAATGCATGAACAGGCACAAGCATTGAGGGTTCCTTTAACTATGAAACAAGCTCAAACGCTGAAAATGCCCATTATCCCTGAGTATATCCAGACACCAAAAACACCTGTCCCCTTTCAACAAACCCAG
>NW_008421042.1:0-306 GCF_000622305.1 Nannospalax galili | reverse complement strand
TGGGGCACTGTGATGGCACATTGTAGCATTGTGATGTCACATGAAACATTTGAATAATACATTAGAGAAATGTGATTATATATTGGTACATTGTGATGACAGATTGCTGCACTGTGATGGCACGCTGAAGATTGTGAACCCAAAATAGAGCATTTTGAAGAAATATTGGACGACTGTGAGGGGATATTCAGCATTGTGGTACCGTATTGAGCATTGAGATGACACATTGTGGTATTGTGGTGGCACACTGAGCATTTTGATGACACATGGGGGAATTGTGAGGGAACATTGATCATTGTGATAACA
>NW_008421041.1:0-306 GCF_000622305.1 Nannospalax galili | reverse complement strand
CACTCATCAAAGAAGCTCATTTTGCACCAATCAGAGACTATTACCAATTACTACAACTGGTCACACATGGATATTGTCTGTGAATTGCCCAGGCCTAAGTGACACATCTACATTGTAACCTCTATACCCAAGGCTCATGGAACATAGAACAGGGGTAAAAAGAGAACATTAATGAATCTCTCAGTCCTCAATAATAAAGCTCCCTCATGCAGCAAGGGCTAGGAACACGAAAGGTCACAAATGGCCCAAGTGTAGAAATTAAGATTCTGCTGAATGATGGTCCTTGGACAGGACTCCTTTATTAAA
>NW_008421040.1:0-306 GCF_000622305.1 Nannospalax galili | reverse complement strand
CCCCTGAGTAAAGTCACAGAAACCAAGCAGAAACAACTCAGTCTCACAGACCAGACACTGTCCCACAGGAAAAACCTCTCAGACAGAGATCTGATAAAACAGGCCTCCGGAGGTCTTGCACTACAGGGAATTTATAAAACAAGCCAACAAAGAGACCTGATACAGAGGAGAGACAAACTACTCAGGGTTCCAAAGGAGTTCTCAATCTTTGGTCCTGAGCAGGGAACAAGGATGGAAAGTAAAGAATTCACATCTTCTCACGCAGAGTCCATATTCACACAGACTATAGAGAAGCTGGGCTTCAGT
>NW_008421039.1:0-306 GCF_000622305.1 Nannospalax galili | reverse complement strand
TGGGAAACACATTTAAAGGAACTGGGGAAAGTTTAGGTCTAATAGAAGACTTAGGGGGCAAGATAAACTACATAAGCTAGGGTCAAACATTTGTGATATTTCAGTATGGGTCATCAACATTACTTACCCTATCCACAATGAAATTAGAGAACTCATCCAGAAGTCAAGATTTGATTAATACCCCAGGGGTTTAATCAGAAGCCCTGGAATACTCATGAAAATCAAGCTGTCATCATCAACTTTGGAAGTATTTCTGGGACTTTTCATTCAAATACCAGTTTTTGTCTTCAAAAATGCCAGGCTAAC
>NW_008421038.1:0-306 GCF_000622305.1 Nannospalax galili | reverse complement strand
GGCTGGCCTTGAACTCACAGAGCTCCACCTGCCTCTGCCTCCCAAGTGTTGATATTAAAGGCATACACCATCATGCTGGGCTGAGACCCTCTTTTTCAAAAGAAAGACAAAATGGCTGAAGGGATGGTTCAGGCTTTCAGAGCACTGACTGCTCTCGCAGAGGACCAGGTTCAATTCCCATAACTGAAAAGGCAGCTAATCGCTGCCCATAAATCCAGTTCTGTGGGATCCAGTGCCCCCTTCATATCTCCTTAGGTACTGCATGACACAGGTACACTTACTTACATGTGGGGCATAACACTCATG
>NW_008421037.1:0-306 GCF_000622305.1 Nannospalax galili | reverse complement strand
AAATTGAGGTTTGATAGAGATAGTTGGGAGGTAAATTTACACTGACACACCGTGAGAGACCAGGACTGATGTCTGTGCTATACGGAGTCTTTTTCCTCAGTGAAGTGGACAGGTTAGTCACACCTCTTCAGGCCAGAGAGTTCTCCATGTACCTCGATGATGACCGCACATTGTCGTGGGGTCTGCGATGATGACTGTGTGTTAGGGAGGAGACTAAAGATGGCATTCCACTGTCTTTGGAACACTGGGCTAAAAGCAGCTGCTGGGAAGGGAGTGACCCTGTGATGGATGAAGGTGTGCGACTTT
>NW_008421036.1:0-306 GCF_000622305.1 Nannospalax galili | reverse complement strand
CCATAAGTTCATTTACTGTGCTGTAATTCTTAGTTTAATAGTGTCATACCTTCATGAGGGAACCACAAGTGAGGAATGTCCTACATCACACTGTCTTGTGGGCATGACTGTGGGTAGTTGTCTTGATTGATGATTGAACTGGGAGGATGTTGTCTACTGTGACAGGGCCATCACTAGGCAGGTGAGCCTGTGTTATATAAAAATGTTCGCTGAATAGCCAGGGGAAGCAAGTCAGCATAAAGCTTCCCTCCGTGGGCTCTACTTCAGCTCCTGCCTCCAGGTGGCTGGCCTACTTGAGTCCCTGCC
>NW_008421035.1:0-306 GCF_000622305.1 Nannospalax galili | reverse complement strand
AATGAAAAGCAGCGGAATTAGCATGAAGGCATATTGCTTGGTGTCAAGATCAGTCCAAGCAGACACTGGAGTGGTGGCTGAACAGAAAGTCTCCTTGTCACTGTTTTCAAATGCTAATTTAAGAGGAAACCTCGCCATCTGCACTCCATTGAGTTCATGGAATTCTTTCAGTGGAAACGAGCTTGAGGGTGCATGAAGGAAAGCTAGGTGAACTGAAAGCATGAGAAGAGCATTTGGGTTAGGGGCTTCTCCCTGGTTCTTGCTCGAATTTCCTGGTCCATCATGAAGAAATGCAACAATGATGTG
>NW_008421034.1:0-306 GCF_000622305.1 Nannospalax galili | reverse complement strand
TAAGGGAAGGATAGTGAACTTTCAAGAGCTAGCCTGTTCCTAGACTCCTACAGGATTAACAGAAACAGAACCATGTTTCAATACTATATGGCATCTTTGAAGTATCTGATGATGTTTGGTGCAAATATCAGATTTTTATTACCAGTCTCTTACAGAGGAGGCAGGGACCTGCCCCACTGCTCCATGGCTGTCTCGCTGATCTGGCTCTGGACTCTGAGAGCCTCGTGACAACCACAGCAGTGCTTCATATTTAACTCTGCAAAAAGCTAGTCCACACCCATGATGGCCAGTTTCTGAGTTGTAGGC
>NW_008421033.1:0-306 GCF_000622305.1 Nannospalax galili | reverse complement strand
GTGCACATACACACAGATACACACATACACATAATTTAAAATAATAAAGACAGGGACTGGAGATATGGCTCAACGGTTAAGAACACTAGTTATTCTTACAGAGAACCTCGATTCAGTTCCCAGCACCCACATGGTGGTGAACAGTCATTCATATCTTCAGTTCCAGGGGATCTGGCACCCTCTTCTGGCCTCCGCAGATATTGCACACTCATGGTGTATGTACATCTTGCAGGCAAAACACCCAGACACATAAAGTAAAAATAATAATAAAATAAATAATAAAAAAAACAAATCCTTAATAAAAAA
>NW_008421032.1:0-306 GCF_000622305.1 Nannospalax galili | reverse complement strand
GGTGAAAAACCCTGTGAATGTAAACAATGTGGTAAAGACTATAAACAGTACAGTTTCCTTGAAGTACTTGAAAAAAATCTAACTGGAGAGAAAGCCTATGCATGTAAACAGTGTGGTGAGGCTTTTGCATTTTCTAGATACTTACAGTTACATGAAAGAAGACATACTGGAGAAAAACCGTGTGAATGTAAACAATGTGGTAAAGCCTTTACAAGATACAATCACCTGCAAGTACATGAAAAAATTCATTCTGCAGAAAAAGCATATGCATGTAAACAATGTGGTAAAGCCTTTAGAAAACACAAT
>NW_008421031.1:0-306 GCF_000622305.1 Nannospalax galili | reverse complement strand
AACATTAATTGTGAAAATAGAAAATACAAATTAAGCCCACAGGTGTGGTAATGGCTCTATAAATAAACAGAAACAATCTCTCTACCTTAGGCATTTAAGATGCACTGGGGACAGTCACAGCCCAAGCTGACTTCCAGTGAGTCACACTTTCCTGCAATCCAGTGACCCCGAAGGCTGTGAAACCTTTAACTGAGTGAAACTTGGCTTTGAATCCACAGAATATATCAAAAAATATTAAAATGTCACTTCCAAAATTACATTGTTTATGATTAAAACCCTTCTGCTGGCCTTCAACAAACAAACATC
>NW_008421030.1:0-306 GCF_000622305.1 Nannospalax galili | reverse complement strand
GTCCCCTATAGCTGTGTTTAATTTTGCAATGTACAGTGTACATAAAGGACAGAGAAGTCCAAACACGCAACATCTAGTCTTACTAGACATCAAAGAAGTTGCCAGTGACAAAAGTAAAGAGTTAGTGAACAAACACGGTGGTTACCCTTTGTGTTAAAATTTTTAGGAAACCACTTATGGAGTGAAACTGTTAGTAGCCACTCAAAGCAGAACAGTTGCATAAGCCTGAGTCCTGGCTGATAGAGATGGGAAAGGTTCTAAGCCAGAGTGCTGCTATTTAGAAGGCACTTTCTGATTGTAGTCTTT
>NW_008421029.1:0-306 GCF_000622305.1 Nannospalax galili | reverse complement strand
TTTCCTATTTGTATTCCTTTTTAACTTCTCTTGGCATATTCCTCTAAGCTAACACCTTAATAACTATACCGAGTAGAAGTGGAAGGAATTGATCCTTTATTTTTTTCTTGACTTTAGTGTTTTGCTTTGTGTTTTTCTCCATTTAGTATGATGTTGGTTACAGTTTTCCATCTGTGGTCTTCATTACATTATTTATTTATTACATTAAGTTATGGTCCCTTTATTATTTATATTAGGTTATCCTTCCTCAATGATTTTATTATGGTGTCATTAAATGCTCTTCACTTCATGACTTTTATCATGCAA
>NW_008421028.1:0-306 GCF_000622305.1 Nannospalax galili | reverse complement strand
GCAGGAGGATATTGCACAGCACGGTGTCTTTACTTAGTATAGGGAATTATATACGTGAAAAATTCTGAGAATGTGTTCAAAGGGATCTCTTTTATAAAAAAATTCATAAGTGCATGACATAAAACATTTAACAGATTTATTTAGCCATTTTAGATGAACACACATTTCAAAACATCCTGTTACATACCATAAACATACATACATTTTTTTAACTGAAAAATAGATTTAAAAGTAGATTTAAAAGCATGGTTCAACGGAGAATGGTGGCTGCTGTTAGAACTACGTGATTGACACCATGGTGGAAAG
>NW_008421027.1:0-306 GCF_000622305.1 Nannospalax galili | reverse complement strand
GTGACACCACCATCTGAAAGTCAGTGGGGGCAGCTGACACGACCATTGGCATGTCAGAGGAGGCAGGTGACACCAACATCAGCACGTCAGCGGGGGTAGGTTACACTACCATGTGCACATCAGAGGGCCAGGTGATATGATCATCAGCACATCACAGCTGTCAGGCAACACAACCATGTGCACCTCAGAGAGTGCAGGTGACACGACCATGTACACGTCAGCAAGAGCAGGTGACACGAACATGTGCATGTCAGGGAGGGCAGGTGACACGACCATCTGCCCGTCAGAGGGGGCAGGTGACACGAC
>NW_008421026.1:0-306 GCF_000622305.1 Nannospalax galili | reverse complement strand
CATTGTGCCACTGATCTGGAATAAAGCCAGTGGAGGAGGAAAAGGTGGGGGGAAGGGCAGTTGGTGGGGAACATTTTATCAAGGGATGGGGGCAGGGCAGTCATGCCTCTTCTGGGAATAGGTGGAGATATTCTATGAATTTCCTCTTACGGGTTTTTTTTTTTTTTATCTGTATCAACAGTCATTACAGCTTTCCTGATCTTAAGCTGAAATTGGAGAAAGGCCAGGACTTGGGCTGTGGCTCTAGACAAAAGACAGAGACAAGTAAGGCTACAGAGGACGCAAACCCCAGGTGAAGGCACAGGT
>NW_008421025.1:0-306 GCF_000622305.1 Nannospalax galili | reverse complement strand
AGAATTCATTCATAGGTGTAGCAATAAATCATTGAGTCAGTTTAATACTATAACTATTTAGTAGAAAACTGGCATTAGGCTCTCCCCTATACCTTGTGACCTGTCTAGCCTCAGATTCCTGAGCCTGATATCAATGTCAGATATGGGCTCTATCTTATGAAGCAGATCTTAAGTCCAATTAGATAGCGGTTGGCTATTCCCATAATATTTGTGCCACTATTGTACCAGTGGGCGTATCTTGCCAGGCTAGTTGTTGCTATGGTTCACTGGATTCACAGTTGGGTAAGGTTGATAGTTAATTTTTTT
>NW_008421024.1:0-306 GCF_000622305.1 Nannospalax galili | reverse complement strand
GAGAAGTGGAATGTTCCCCTGTAGTAGGCCATGCTAGAAAATTAATATATTGTCTGGGATTTGAGAATCGTTGCTTAGCATAACAAGTTTCTTAGCTGGACCTCCCTGCTGTGTGTTTACATATTTGCTTTCTCAACACATGGCCTTCCACCACATTTTTATGACTCAACATCAGTTCTTTGGGGTGGCTCCAGATTGGAGGATGGCTGTAAACTGTCTTCCCATACATATAGATTCCACAGTCCCAAAGTTTATTCCAATTTCATTCTTTATTTGCCTCCCTATGGACTGACATAGCTTAACACA
>NW_008421023.1:0-306 GCF_000622305.1 Nannospalax galili | reverse complement strand
TTCGAAGCAGGCGCTCTACCACTGAAAGACAGCACCAGGCCATAGGGTTTTGAGAGTCTCACTATATAGTTCAGGCTGGCCTTGAACTGGAGATCCTGCTGCCTCTACCTCCCAGGTGCAAGCAAGCACCACCCCACTGGATGCTGTTGTATGCCAGACATGGGGCAGGTATTTGAGCCTCCGCTATGAGCAGTACAGACATGGTCTTTAACTTATTAGAGGAACACTAGTGAGGAGACAGACCCCAAGCCAGTTACATAAATGAACATATAACTCACCATCATGTGAGCAGAGACCTGAGGTGGG
>NW_008421022.1:0-306 GCF_000622305.1 Nannospalax galili | reverse complement strand
CAAGTGGCTTCCTTCAAGAGAGGTCGCTTAGCCTAGCATAAGGGGCAGACAGCTAATATGCTGAATTGTGTTTTTCTTTAAATGGCTCAGAGGATAAGAGCACTGGCTATCATACAGAGGACCCAGGTTTGGCTCCCAGCACCCACATGGTTGCTAACAGCCACCTGTAACTTCAGTTCCAGGGGCTCTGATGCTCTCTTCTGGCATCTGTGGGCATTGCATGCAGTACACTTACATACATGTAGACAAAACATTCATACCATAAAAATAAATTCTAAAGAATTTTTAATTATGAATTTTTTTTTT
>NW_008421021.1:0-306 GCF_000622305.1 Nannospalax galili | reverse complement strand
TCCCAATGTCAGCAGGCTCATCCGTTTGAAAGAGCTTAAGAGTATTGGAAATTAGGAGTGGTTTTTGGAGGTTTATGGGAGAAGGGTCTCATGTAGGCCCAGGCTGCCTCCAATTCCTTGTGTAGTGGAGGGTGACCTTGAACCTCTGATTGTCCTGCCTCCAGGTTAATCAGTGCTGGGATTATAGGCCTGTGTCACTATGCCCAGTTTGTGTGGTGTTGGGGTTTGAACCCAGGACTTGGTACATGCTAGGCCAAGTACTCTGCCATCCAAGAAGCTGGCAGTGGTTTTTAAAAATTGCTCTTT
>NW_008421020.1:0-306 GCF_000622305.1 Nannospalax galili | reverse complement strand
ATTAAGGCTGCTTTGAACACAGATATTACTTTGAAATCTTGATTTCAACTCCTTTGGAATCAGAAAGAGGAGTATGGGATAGTAGGGAAGTTTTTAATTTTAACCACTTTTTCAATGAATTATAATTCAGTTTAATAAAGTTTGTGAATTTTGGGGAGCCTCCACAATCTTTCCCTTGGTTCCTGCACCATTTTGTATTCCCACTAACAGTAACAAGGGTGAATTCCTCCATATCCTTGCCAACACTATTATCTGGTGTTTGTGTTTCAGGTAGTAACATCATAACAGGTGGAAAGTCATAAAACA
>NW_008421019.1:0-306 GCF_000622305.1 Nannospalax galili | reverse complement strand
TGCTAACTGAACAGCTGGTGCAGGAAATGGGGTCCTTCCATGCTGCAGTGGGCCTTGCTAATGCATTCTTTAGGATTCCCCTAGCTTTTGAATACCAAGACCAATTTGCATTCACGTGGAATGGACGTCAGTGGAGCTTCAGAGTACTTTCCCAAGGTTACCTCCACAGCCCCATGGTTTGTCATGGGATGGTGGCCCAGGACCTTGGCCCTGTTACCCTGCCCTCCTTCTGTAAGGAGGTTCCACTACGCAGAGGACATAATGCTAACTTCTGAGTGCCTTACAGATTTGGAAGCTCATTTGGGG
>NW_008421018.1:0-306 GCF_000622305.1 Nannospalax galili | reverse complement strand
TGTAGACCAGGCTGGCCTGAAACTTACAGAAACCAGCCTGCCTCTGCCTCCCCAGTGCTGGGACTAAAGGTGTGCACCACCACCTAGTCTATTTATTCTTTTATGTTTGCTTGCTATATTCTTAATAAACTTATTCATTTGAAACCAAAAGCATGGCTGTTGTAGACCACTCTCTGATTGTACAGAATAAGTAGGCAGTTAAGCTGTGTTACTGCAAATCTTTTGCCATTGCACACAGGGTCTTGAATAGACACTGTACACACATGTGCAAAAATATCAATAGGATGACATCCCAAGCGGGGGGGG
>NW_008421017.1:0-306 GCF_000622305.1 Nannospalax galili | reverse complement strand
GCTTGGATGACAAGCACTTTACTAAGCCAACTCCATAGCCTGAAGTTTTTGCCATTCTTATCAAGCTGAAGGGCTGCCTTGCTCTGTTCAATTTGCTTCTCTCTGGTTACTAATGAGTGTGAACACCTCTGTGTTTGTTAGCAGCTAGCAAGTCTGTGCAACTGCTTATTGAGAAACTTGGCTCATCACTTCTTGTTTCCTCTCTTATTTCACTGCTTTGCAGGACTTCTGCTTGTTTGCTCATTATCAACTTTAAATATTTTTTAAATATTTTATTTATTATTTTTATTTTATGTGTATGAGTGT
>NW_008421016.1:0-306 GCF_000622305.1 Nannospalax galili | reverse complement strand
CCTGAGAACTGAAATGGGTTCTTGCAAGAGCATTAAGTGCTTTTAACTACTTAATCATATCTCCAGCTCACACCCCTTTTGAAATCTGAGCTACTGTAATTTTCTGCCATTAAGTACTGTAGTGGTTTGAAAGAGAATGTACCTCATAAGCTCTTCTTGGTGGTGTTATTGGGAGGTTTAGGAGGTGTGGATTTGCTGTGGAGGAAGTATGCCACTGGGGGTTTGCTATAGTGTGCCTGCTTCAAGTTTCTTTCCCTCTGCTTCCTGCACCTACTTGAAAATGTGCATACTGAGCTTTCTGCTCCA
>NW_008421015.1:0-306 GCF_000622305.1 Nannospalax galili | reverse complement strand
CTCCTGGAAAGGTTTAATAAGAACCCTTGTTATTAGTGAATTCAGTTTTGACAAATCTAGGATCTGGTAAGTGCTGTTACACCAAACCTACCTTTTGATCATGGTGCTCTTTGTTCTGGCATTTTGTGAACAGTTATATACCCATCAGGTTCAGAATATGGATGGAAATGGCTGACTGGTGTGGGACATCAGGGTCAGAGATGAACAGCAGAGCTGGAATGATAGGAAAAGCCAAAGACGGTCCTGATGCGGTGGCTGCAAAGGACAAGGGTTGAGATGTTCCCAAGGCTGTTGGCATTTGTTCCC
>NW_008421014.1:0-305 GCF_000622305.1 Nannospalax galili | reverse complement strand
CATGGAAAGCCACCCAAGCCTCTAACTTCCTATAAAATCTATCCTACTTCTTCTGTTAGTTGCTATTTCTCTATCTTTGAGCAGTAGCCCAGCAGTTTGTCAATAAACTGTTTTACTCATTCATGGAGTGATCCTGTTCATTGGTTTTCATCACACACTTCCATACAGTAATCAAATGGCTCCCAACTTCCAAGACAGAACATTACTGAACATTACAGTTCTAGGTTCAAAGAAGATGAGGTAGTCCTGAGGAAAAGATGATGAACAGGACATTTAAGATGTTCTAAGCTGACAACCGATAGGAC
>NW_008421013.1:0-306 GCF_000622305.1 Nannospalax galili | reverse complement strand
ATGGCAACCTATGAACAGCAAAGGAATCAATTCTCTCCTTCCACCATGTAGGTGTTGGGACTCAAACTCAAGTTATCATTCTTGGCACAAGTGCCTTTACACACTGAGTCATCTTGTCGGCCCAATTTGCAAACATTTTCATGACAGTGGGCCAAAATGTAGTCCAAATTACGTAAAATAAGACCAGAAAAAGAAACCATGTGACATTTAAGAACAAGTGCTTTTTTCTTGCTTTTAAAAAAATATTTTTATGGGCTGGAGAGATGGCTCAGCAGATAAGAGCACTAACTCTCTTACAGAGGACCC
>NW_008421012.1:0-306 GCF_000622305.1 Nannospalax galili | reverse complement strand
CCCTGGAACTGGAGTTATGAACAGTTGTTAACTGCCATGTGGGTGCTGGGAATTAAATCCGGATCCTCTGCAAGTGCTTTGAACTGCTGAGCCACCTCTCCAGCCCCTTCTTTTTCCTCTTGAAATTTGAAACCACAAAGAACCTTGTTCAAACAAAGTGGAAGGTGGGGGAGACCTCAGTGGAGGCTGTCCTCTGACTCCCACAAGCATGCCATGCACATGTATGCCTGCACTCTCACAAACACACATGCACACATGTCATACAGACACAGAGAACGATTTTATTTTATTTTATTTATATTATTA
>NW_008421011.1:0-306 GCF_000622305.1 Nannospalax galili | reverse complement strand
GAGGCCATTGGTGAGGGTGCAGCCTCAGTTTCACTGGAGACCCCAGCTTTTTGGAGATTCCAGGACCATGGGATGACCACCAAGAGCAGCATCAGGTGTGGAATGGAGCTGGCTTGGGTCTACAAGACATGCTGTGTGCACTGTAGACATAAGAGTCAGAGAAGTGGAGCTGCCAAAACCCTTTGAAGCCCAGAAGCTCATGAGTGAATCCCAGATGTCCAGCCTTGTGCTAATTGCTGGACTTAGGTTTTGCTTATGTTTTGCTTAGGTGTGCCTGATTCTTTCCTTTGAAATAAGACAGCACTT
>NW_008421010.1:0-306 GCF_000622305.1 Nannospalax galili | reverse complement strand
GCCAAATAACAACTTAGCCTCAGGCAAACTTTTTGGGCTAGGGCAGACTCCAGTCAGACTCTTTGCCAAAGTATCCCAAGTGCTGCTTACGTCCTTATTTCCCTCTGAAAGTGCATTGTTCTCAGCACAACTTTCTTCCAGGCACATACTAGAATGGCCTGTTAATCTCTGCTTACAGCAGTCAACTGATTTTCTAGCCCAACTTTCCAAAGTCTTGCACATTTCTTCAAAACCCCACATGATCAGGTTCTTTCCCAGTCAACAGCCCACTCTCTGGTACCAATTACTGTATTAGTCATTTTTCTG
>NW_008421009.1:0-305 GCF_000622305.1 Nannospalax galili | reverse complement strand
CAGGCTGGCCTTGAACTCACAGAGATCTGCCTGCCTCTGCCTCCCGAGTAATGGGATTAAAAGTGTGCACCACCACACCCAGCTCCCTAAATCTTTATGTCATCAAACTCACGTTTGTAGAGATGCCATACTGTAAAAAGGCAGAGAAGCACAGTAGTTACCTAATGTTAATACCTACTTCAGAAATACTAAATATACAATTCCTCCAGAGCTAAAATCTATCAAACCCTAAGAGTTAGCACAAATTAAAGGTTCTGTATTTAGTACAAATACAGGTGTAGTTTGATTTATATAATATGCTCCAG
>NW_008421008.1:0-306 GCF_000622305.1 Nannospalax galili | reverse complement strand
TGCCCTAGTAATTAACTAACCAAGTTAGTCATTGCCCCCTGGGGGATGACATGAATTCTGAGTAAGACAGGGGACATGAATGTACTTGGTCAACTCTGCCTTTTGTACCTTTTCTGCCACCAAGACTGTGCTCTGGCTAGCCACAGACCTAAGAGAAGAAACCAGGTGTCCCAGCAGGGCTCAGCTAATGCACAGATAAACACAATGCAGTGTGGTTATTGTTTTCAACCACTAGGCTTGGGATGTTTGTCACATAGCAGTAGCTGGCTGATACCAAAACTGAAAGCCTTACTTAGAATTTCATTC
>NW_008421007.1:0-306 GCF_000622305.1 Nannospalax galili | reverse complement strand
GCTGCTTGGTAGGAAGTCCCTGGTTTGTCCCCAGGACAGGATCTGGATCAGCGGAGCTCCCCTAGAGGCCAGGCTGATCTGAAGGGACCACAGGGACTCTGGGATCTGGCAGTGGGGTCCTGCAGAGGGCTCTCTGGGAACTGTGGACTTCTGGTAAAGGGAGGGGCAAGACAAAGAGCTTCTGGAAGCCCAGTATGGAAAACCAAGATTTTGTTTATGTATTTTTTAATTTCTTTCTTTATTTTTTGGTGTTTTTTTGGGGGGGGGGCTCTTTTTGAGACAGGGTCTCCCTGTAGCTCCAGCTGT
>NW_008421006.1:0-306 GCF_000622305.1 Nannospalax galili | reverse complement strand
TAGAAACTTTCTAGCTGTTTCAGTTTGACTCGTTCAGAGTCTCTGGGCCATTTTTTGCTTTGTAAGTAAAGTCCCTAGTATTACTTATGGCCTCTATACTTTTTTTTCAGACTTTAATACTAAATCAATGCACAATAATTTTTTTTCCTTTTTTATTGATTTTTTTTAGAACATCATACCACATATTTTGACCATATTTAGATCTCTTCCCCTATCTGCATAGTGCACTTAATTTCATGTACTCATATATATATTAAATATATATATATTAAAGCCTATAGAGTCAAATTTGTGACCCCAAATGCC
>NW_008421005.1:0-306 GCF_000622305.1 Nannospalax galili | reverse complement strand
TCTCTCTCTCTCTCTCTCCTTTTGGATTGCTGAGACTGCCTTTGAATTCACAGCAATCCTTCTGCCTCAGTTTCCTGAGAGTTGTAACTGCAGACAGGTACACCAAGTCTGGCTATTTGAATAACTTTAGATGAGCATTCTATACTTTGCAGAGATCTTGTTCACATGGTACCCTGCATGTCAGTCACCTGCAGGATGAATCAACAAAATAAAAGAAAATAATATGTGCCCTTACCAAATGTCAAGAAGTGAAAGGAAAATAACTTGAGATGCTTCTATTGGCTATAAGAATTCTGGATCTTGGGG
>NW_008421004.1:0-305 GCF_000622305.1 Nannospalax galili | reverse complement strand
GGTGCTTATCAACTCAGTTCCCTTTTCTCAGGGGCTTGTGAGGCCCTGTTGCTGAGGGGGCAGGCCTATCTGAACCTTAACAAGAAGTGGGGTAGAAACAAGGGTAATGAACTAGTAGTTCTTTACATTTCTGTGACTCATTCACAGAAGGTTTGGAGGTTATTTTATGAATTGTAACAGTGATCCCTGTCCTTTCATTATATATTATATTTCACTTCATGAAAATAAATAATCCAAAGATGCATGACAATAAAGTGAGTTCAAGGCCAGCCTGGTCTACATAGTGAGTTCCAGGCCCACTGGGG
>NW_008421003.1:0-298 GCF_000622305.1 Nannospalax galili | reverse complement strand
TGTGTGTGTGTGTGTGTGTGTGTGTGTGTGTGTGTGTGTACATGTGTCTGTCTGTTTGCACATGCAATGCTTGCCATGATGCACATACAGAATTCAAAGCACAACTTGCAGCAGTCGGTTCTCTCCTACTGTGTGGGTTGAGCTCAAGTTGTCTGACTTGGTAGCAAGCATCTTATCCACTGAGCCATCTTGCTGGCCCCCTAATTTAAACCTTCTAGTTAATAAACATTGTGATCGGACATTATGGTTTTTGTTTGTTTGTTTGTTTTGTCTTTTTTGAGACAGGGTCTCCCTGTAG
>NW_008421002.1:0-306 GCF_000622305.1 Nannospalax galili | reverse complement strand
TGGGTGCCGCAGCACATCTGCTGGGGGGGGTGCGGGGGGCACGGGGCGGGAAGCAGCACCAACCCAAGACCAAAGCAAGGGAGGCTTATTCTAAATTCTTCAGAAATGAGAGGACCTAATGCAGCTTCCACCGAGTTCCATCGCACACCCTTGGTTCTCTAGATGAGACAATATGTAGGAAATTTAAAAAACTAGAAAAAGCAAGGGCAACTGTTGTAGGTAATTGTCATTCTGCATATATGGCATAAACCATTTCAACGAACACTTATAGTCCATTTTTAAAAAGCTTCAAAAAAGATAAAAAAA
>NW_008421001.1:0-306 GCF_000622305.1 Nannospalax galili | reverse complement strand
CAGGAAGCCAGGGCTAGGAAGACATGGGCTTCTAGATCATTTTAGCTCCCCGAGTCACGTAGGCATCAGGGGTGGCCTAGCCAATGAGAGCTTCCAGCCAAACTGCCCAAAGAAGACCGCCAACTGGTTGAGGCAGGCGGGTCTTCTTCGGCCGCCATGTTGCGGGTTGTGCACTGCGGGTTCCGCTCAGTGGCTGAGGGATGTGGTGCGAGATCTGGGTGAGCGCCCTCCCCGAAGCTGAGGACAGCGCGGGCAAAGCCAGAAGCCGGACCATGGCGAGCTTGGTGCGAGCGGGCTGTGCTGGGT
>NW_008421000.1:0-306 GCF_000622305.1 Nannospalax galili | reverse complement strand
TTTTTTCCCATTCTGTGGGTTTTCTCTTCATGTTTTTGATTATTTTTTTTCTGTACAGATGCTTTTTAGCTTAATGAGGTCCCTCTTATGTGGGACCTCATTAAACTAAATCAATTATTAATAAAGCAACTTATATCTGATTTAGAAAATCCTTTCCTACACCTATATCATGTAAGTTACTATCAATAATTTCTTCTAATAGTTTCAGGGTTTCCAGTTTCACATCAAGGTCATTGATCCATTTGGAGTTGACTCTTGTGCAAGGCAAAAGATAAGGATCTAGTTTCATTCTTCTGCAGGTGGAGA
>NW_008420999.1:0-306 GCF_000622305.1 Nannospalax galili | reverse complement strand
ACCATGATCCATTGAGTCATCGTGATGCTCAATATGCAAACAAGATGATCAATATCCCCTCACAATCCGCACATTTGACCACACAGTACTCCATAGTACCAACAAAATTTTACTATATGAATTCACAATATTCCATTGTGACGTTACAATGCTCCAATGCACCAACAATATCTCCCCGTGTGCCATTATATTGCTCCACTGTGCCATCACAATTTAACCATATGACTTCACAATGTGACATCACATACTTCATTGTGCCAACACTACTGCCCCATGTGCCATTCTATTGCTCCAATGCGCCATCAC
>NW_008420998.1:0-306 GCF_000622305.1 Nannospalax galili | reverse complement strand
ACAAGCACTCTACCCACTGAGCCCCGATCACTCTGCCCCTTGAACCACGAGCACTCTTCCCACTGAGTTACAAGCACTCTATCTACTGAGCTACAAGCACTATGTACTGAGCTACAGGCACTGAACCCACTGAGCTATAAGCACTCTACGAATTGTGCCAAAAGCACTATATACTGAACTACAGGCACTGTACCCACTGAGCCACAAGCACTCTTCCCACGGAGGCACAAGCACTCTAACCAGTGAGCTACAAGCACTCTATCCCCTGAGCCACAAGCACTCTATCCACTGAGCCACCAGCACTCT
>NW_008420997.1:0-306 GCF_000622305.1 Nannospalax galili | reverse complement strand
GGCACTGAATGTGCTCTTCCACCAGGTCCCTACCAGAGCCACAGCCAGAGGATGGGACCAGGAAGTGCAGCTGAGGAGCTTCCCTGCTCTATCACTGCCCTCCTGGACTGCCTGAGGGAGGGGAGGAAAGTGGGGGGAAGGACTGTGTAACCAGTTAAAGGTGCCCCATCCAGTGGAGGGTTGTTAGGACTCCCTGATGGAGAGGCAGGAAGGTGGGTCAAGGATTTCACTTCAGGAGGTGTCCACTGGACACATCTCAGTCAAACCACACAAGAATGGCAGAGGCAGAAGTGGGCACTTAGTCTG
>NW_008420996.1:0-306 GCF_000622305.1 Nannospalax galili | reverse complement strand
CAAATTCTCTCACAGAACACCCTTGAAAGTTCTCTGGGATCCCTGAGCCACAGGGTCCTAATGTCAACCTGACAAAACCCAACACCATGCATTCCATTTGGGTTTATGTAAAAAGTTTATAAAGTCTGAAAGTTACTTACAAAGGCATATGCACCCATGGGCTCTTACTCTACGTCTTGGCTAAGTTTTTGAGATCCATGCTGCTAGCACTGCTCTCCACCAAGATGGCAACTTTCTACTGCTTCCTGGCTTCCTCAACACTTCCTAAATTCCTCAGCATCTGTGCTTAGACCAACCCCCTCTTCA
>NW_008420995.1:0-306 GCF_000622305.1 Nannospalax galili | reverse complement strand
AGCGCCGGGGCCGCGGGAGGGTGGCGCCGCCTGACTGGGCCGGCGCGGGCGCGGGAGGGAGGCCGAGCCCGGGGAAGCTTCCAGGAGCGCCGCCTCCCGCGCTGCTCCCGCCCCGCTCCCCCCACTCCTCCCTCTCCCGCTCCTCCTCCCGCCGCCGCCCTCCCGGATCTGTGCTCCAGTTCAGAGAAAGAAGAAAATGTGTGTGTGTGGCGAGGGGGAGGGCGCGCACTGAGCAGCCGCGGCGCGCCTGGCGATCGGGCCGCGGTGGGCGTCGGGCGCGGGCGGCGGAGGCGGGGAGCGCGCAGG
>NW_008420994.1:0-306 GCF_000622305.1 Nannospalax galili | reverse complement strand
TTCCCTCCAAATATCTCATATTCATGTTTTGTGTGTAGTCTGAACAGATGTAGATACATGAAGACATGAATGACCAATGAGCACGGCTTCACACACATGGCTTTTAAAAATCCGGCATTACTGCAGGAGGAACTTTCTTATTTACAAAGGTACCTGGAATCTGTCTGAAGATTTCCTCACACTGTCTCTGTTATGTTCCCAGTTTCTCCATTTCACTTCTTCGGTTTCTCTTAGAATATTTGTGGTTATCGTCACGTGTTCATCTTCTGTTTTTCCTGTAACAGCTGGGTTCCTGATGGTTTCCTT
>NW_008420993.1:0-305 GCF_000622305.1 Nannospalax galili | reverse complement strand
CTTCCTTCCTTCCTTCCTTCCTTCCTTCCTTCCTTCCTTCATTCCTTTCTTGAGGAACCTGAGTTAAACTGGGCACCAAATACTCCCGTGTGGGACTGTGGTGGGAAGGACTGTGGTCATGAGAAGGAGGCATAGGGTAGTTTCCACCCTGCCCTGACAGGAGGGTGGGCACACTAACCCTCTGTGTGTGGTAGGTCCTGATGCTGTCAGTTTGCTTCAGTTGACACAGTCACAGTCCTCAGAGTGTGTCAGATGTCCTAAGCTCTCTCCCCACATTAACTTGATGCTCATAAAAAAAAAAAAAA
>NW_008420992.1:0-306 GCF_000622305.1 Nannospalax galili | reverse complement strand
CTCTCTATAATTTAAGGTACATACATATCTAATGAATGGGTTTTAGAAAATAACCAGTTTCCTTTGACAAGGATCCACCATGATCATCTGTTTTTCTTGTGTCCATGACTTAGCAGTGAAGAACAAGCTTTCTTGGGTCTAATTCACCATTTCTGGATATAAACTCTTCACTAATATTCACCAGAAGCATCACAGCTAAGATAACTGCACATATACATGCCTATGGTTTGTATTCTGTGTGTGCTTACACATGCCTGGTATTCTGCCCCACTTATAAATCAATTATTTACTCAATTTCAACTTTCT
>NW_008420991.1:0-306 GCF_000622305.1 Nannospalax galili | reverse complement strand
GATGTTGGCAGCCACTTTGGGTGAACTGGACAGATGCCTTCAGATGCTGGAAGACAAGTTCCTGAGGGACCAGGCTTTTCTTACAGGACCCCATATCTCAGTGGCTGACTTGTTGGCCATCACAGAGCTGATGCAAGTAAGTGTGAGGGAGAGGAGTGGCCTTCTGAATGTTGGGGAGTCCTGGGAAGAAGCCGATATCCTCGCTCATGCTGACCTTTCTGGCTGTGGGATCCTGGATGAGTCACTTCTTCCTCTAAGCCTCAGTCTTCTCATCTATTTTTAAAATGTTTTTATTAGCATATATCA
>NW_008420990.1:0-306 GCF_000622305.1 Nannospalax galili | reverse complement strand
TCTCTCTCTCTCTCTCTCTCTCTTAGGCGTGTTACAGCAGTTCTTCTTTGCGGTGGGGCCTGAGGCCAGGGGCAAGGCAGGATGGCGCCTAGAGGAAATGGCCGGAAGACAGTCAGACTTGTTTTGCTGAATCGCTGATTGGCTCCTGTCATTTCCGTGCATCCTGGCAACGCATGATCACCCCGCGAACACAATGCTGTGCTATGGAGAGGAGACTTCATGCTCAAGTTCGCCTTTAAAATGATTGGACACTTTGTTGGGGAGGGGATTTTCCTTTGTGGTTTTTGCCTTTATAAGCTCTGTAAA
>NW_008420989.1:0-306 GCF_000622305.1 Nannospalax galili | reverse complement strand
CCTCTCCTCAGTAGGGCTGACTTCTTCATCACTTGGAAGGAAGCTGGGCCTGGGGGCGGGAGGGAAGGGAGCAGAGAGCAGTTCTTTCCAGTGGGCAGTAGGTGTGGCCCTCCCCAAGCCCTTTGGTGCCTTCTCAGCTCTGGACTTTGCTCTGTCAACCCAGAGGGCAGATTCTTCACATTCTTTGCATCCTGTGCCTAGTGCAAACATTCCCTTACCCCCCACCCAGAAGGAAGAGTGCATTGTGAACCCACTGCCCTTGTGGCTGCTGGCCTCTGGTGACCAGAGGTCAGAGGTGCAGAAGCT
>NW_008420988.1:0-306 GCF_000622305.1 Nannospalax galili | reverse complement strand
TCCTGCCTAATTTTTATATGGTAAAACCATATTTCCTTTTAAGAAACCAAATCAACCAAGTGTATGAACTATTTCCAGGGACTAGGGAGACAGTTCAGTGGGAAAGGGCACATGCTGTGAATGCCAGAAGACCTGAGTTCAAATTGCCAGCGTCCATGTGAAAGCCAGGCATGGCCATGTATGCCCGTAATCCCCATGTTGTAAGGGTAGGGACAGGTGCATTCTGGGAGCTTGCCAAAGACAGGGAAACCTCAAGGATGGGCAAGCTTCAGGTTCAAAGACAGACCCTGTGTCAAAAAAAAAAAA
>NW_008420987.1:0-306 GCF_000622305.1 Nannospalax galili | reverse complement strand
ACTGGACTGGTCGAACAGACAGCGATGGCTTCTTGTCCGAGCTGGAAGGAACCAGTTATCTCCATGTGGTGAGGCCCACAAAGACCTACAACTGGCAAAATACAGATCAAGGAAGGGTCTCAAGAGCTGAGCTCCATCTCTACTGAAAGAGGGTCGCTCCACGGGTCAGCAGGTCACAGCTCAGCAACGTCAGCCCACCTGCTCACTGCTTACAAGAGGCTATGCTTCCCCTTCGTGACAGATGAAATGAAAGGTGAAAAACATCCACAAAGACTCAGGCAGAGCAAACTTGGAAGATGGAATCAA
>NW_008420986.1:0-306 GCF_000622305.1 Nannospalax galili | reverse complement strand
TTTCACTTACTTATTATGGGCAGTATATGCTAAAAAAGTGTCACAGGCAAGCATTTATTCTAAGTTTATCTGGGATTTGAAGTGAGACGACACCAAATCAGGAATATAAATAGAATTACTTTGGATTCTTTTTCTCAATGACCCTTTATTTTATTAGTATTATGTACTGATTGGTGTAAGACACACAGTCAAGTACACCAAATAATGTAGGGAGGGATTAGATGTAAAGTTGTTTTAAATAAGTTATTTAAGCTATATATTTTATAGGTAAGGATATAAATGAGGATATAAATGAGGATATAAATG
>NW_008420985.1:0-306 GCF_000622305.1 Nannospalax galili | reverse complement strand
GAGCATTGTGATGTCTCAATGGAACATTGTGATGTCACACTGGATAATTGTAATGTCACATTGGAACTTTGTGATGGCACATTGGAGCAATGTGAGGTCACATTGGAGCAATATAATGGCACATGGGGTGAAAGTGTTGCCACATTGGAGAATTTTAGTGTCATATTCTTGCACGGTTACATCACATGGGATTATTGTGAAGTCATATTGTAACATTTTGATGGCACAGTGTAGCATTTTGATATCAAACTGGAGCATTCAAAAGTCACAATGGAATATTGTGAAGTCATATTGTAACATTGTGAT
>NW_008420984.1:0-306 GCF_000622305.1 Nannospalax galili | reverse complement strand
AAATTTTACAGTGTTTGCATTGCTTTTAATTACATTTAAAAACTGAGAAAAGTACTGAGCATTAATTTGTCAATGATTTCTTGAGAATTTTGAGTCAATTGTTCTATCTGAGTTATAAAATAATTTCATTATTTTAGAAAGTGATCTTCAGACCTATTTAAATTCCCATAATAAAAAAAGTTCACATGGTATTCTTACCTTAAAACAATCAGTGTAAAGTAGATAGTTAATGAATAATATACATCTGAAAAGGATATATATAAATATGTATGTGCAGGGATTAGAAGTCCACTGAAAGTAAACACC
>NW_008420983.1:0-306 GCF_000622305.1 Nannospalax galili | reverse complement strand
GCATAACGAAACTGTGAAACTTCCCAAAGCCTTGTCAGTGGTTGAAAGTATTTACCACTCTCCTGTTAACGACAGATGTTCTGTTTTTATAATCTATCAAAAGGAAACTAGAGGCTTTGGGGAAAGAGGATTTTTGTGAAGTGGGTTCTACAAGCAGCCTGACAAGCCGGGTGTGTCCATGCTGGGAATGCTGACCACAAAGGCTGATCCTGATCGCGGTTAACATAGTCGGAGTCTGTGCAGAATTCCAAGTGGGTTTGTTTTTTTCCTTTTTGGCATGGGGACTGACCAGGAAGATATCTTTTC
>NW_008420982.1:0-306 GCF_000622305.1 Nannospalax galili | reverse complement strand
AACTCTCCTGACCCACCTCCCTCATATCTATGAAAGGCACAGGCACATAACCCACCTCTTCTCACTATCCAGTTCCCCAGATCTACTTTTCTCTCTTGCTCTACTGAAGCCAGTCTGGCTTCTTGCTCTCCATGATCTGTGAAGGAATGTAGGTTCCATGATCTGTGAAGGAAGGAAGGTTCCAGCCTTTGTGCTGTTGCTAAGGAGGCCTCTCTTTTCTTCTCAGTGACCCCCAGTCTACCCATCCACCTGCCTCATGGACAGGTGCCTCAGTGTTTGGTCCCCTTGTGTTCTCCTCATATCTGC
>NW_008420981.1:0-306 GCF_000622305.1 Nannospalax galili | reverse complement strand
TGACATAAGATATCTCAACTCATGGCTGACAAGTATTATAGAGAGAAGGAATGTGCCTGAACAATATAGATCCTCCAACCATGGCTTTGTGAACTGTATCTTATCTCTGAAGAATACTGAAGTCAGAAAAAGTATGAAAAAAAAAGCATGTGAGCAGCAAGAGAAAGCATGGATCCCGAAGAAGCCTAGACTGACTCACACGTACACAACAGGAGGATGTACAAATTTCCACAATCAAAGAACACATGAAAAACCAGACAGGACAATAGAATAGGTCTCAAATGTTATACAATATCAATGTTTCAC
>NW_008420980.1:0-306 GCF_000622305.1 Nannospalax galili | reverse complement strand
TGCACGACACGGGTGCACTTACCTACTTGCAGGCAATACACACATACACATGAAATAAAAATGAAAAAGAGTTTCTATTTCACTCTGGCTCTGGTCTCCCACCTACCTTCCTTGCATCACAGGGCAGCACAGCCACCAGCTTCCTGGTGCAAGCATCTTTCCTGGGTAATTCCCAAGGTACCCACAGTACCTTGACACTCCCAGCATTATTCACCCTTCAAGCTTCCCCACCCCATCTCTCCTCCTAGCACAATATGGCTTGTTAACAGTATTTCAGACAGACACACCAACATGGTCAAGAAGATT
>NW_008420979.1:0-306 GCF_000622305.1 Nannospalax galili | reverse complement strand
TGCTCCAATGTGCCTTCACAATGTTACAATATGACTTCACAATGTTCCATTGCAGCATCACAATGCTCCAATGTGCCAACAGTATCGCCCCATGTGCCATTACATTGCTCCAATGTGCCATCACAATTTTACAATATGACTTCTCAGTGCTCCATTGTGCCATCATAATGCTCCAAAGTGACATCACAGTGCTCCAATGTGCCAACACTATCGCCCCATGTGCCATTTTACTGCCTTAATGGGTCATCCCAATGCTACAATATGACTTCACAATGTTCCATTGTGACATCACAGTGCTCTAATGTG
>NW_008420978.1:0-306 GCF_000622305.1 Nannospalax galili | reverse complement strand
GTCCTAGACCTTGTACCTCCATACCATGGTGTCCCTTCCCACTGAATCTTGTTCTCTAGCCCTGGCTTCTGGCTCTAAGCATCAACCTTCTTTCCATCCACAGAGACGAGGGAGGTGTGGCCACTTACCTCCCTGTGTGGGTCTCTGAAGTGTAAGGGGTGGAAGAGTCAAAGGGAGCACATTCCTCAGGACAGGAACTCATGCTAACCTCAATCTTGGACAAACTCTTCTGCTTCCTGAGGCCTTGCTTCCCTCAGCTGTCAGGGATAGTACCCTCGCAGGAAGACTAGATATGTACCAGCCCCA
>NW_008420977.1:0-305 GCF_000622305.1 Nannospalax galili | reverse complement strand
CTACCTTGGGTTCCCTGATGAACTGTGTCCTTGGAGATGTAAAAGAAATAAACCCTTTCCTTCCAAAATTGGTATTGGTCAGTGTTTTGTCACAGAAATCAAAGAGACACTAGAACACCCCTAACAGAGTCCATGCATTCTGTCATTTGTGTTAAGACCTAATGAGTCATGTGCGTTTCCCCAGATGCACCTCAGTGCAAGTTCATTCACTGAGATCTAGTCTGTCAATCTAGAGTCCCTCCCCTTAATGAGATAATCTCTTGGGGCTGGAGAGATGGCTCAGCAGTTAAGAGCACTGACTGCTC
>NW_008420976.1:0-306 GCF_000622305.1 Nannospalax galili | reverse complement strand
CTCTTCACATTGGGATGCACTGTGGCTGGTAGGGCTAAAGCTTGGCCTGGGTTCCACCTGACACAGGCCTGAGGTGGAGAAGAAGGGCTGGAATGCTCCAAAGGCTAAACACAGGGTTTTTCACCACGGCATCCTGTAACAGGACAAAATTGGAAGCACATTAGTCCTCATCAACACCTCTTGAGAAAGCATCAGCCAGTCCCTGTTGAGACAGGGCTGCCCGGTGCCCAGGCCCCTTTCCTCTCTGCCACCACCATGACTCTGAACTTGAGCAGTGTGACCCTGATCATTTCATGAGATTTGAGT
>NW_008420975.1:0-306 GCF_000622305.1 Nannospalax galili | reverse complement strand
TTATGTCTAAGGATAGGCTTAGGTTTAAGACTAGTGTTAGAGTTAGGTATAGGTCTATGGCTATAGTAGATTTAGGATTAAGGTTAGGTCTAAGGTAGGTTTAGAGTTATGATTATTGTTAGGTGTAGGGTTAAGGTTAGGTTCAGGGCTAGTGCTATGGTTAGAGTTAGACTTCAGTTTAGGTTTGGGTTTAGGGTTATGCTAAGGTTAGGGTTCGGGCTATTGCTATATTTATGGTTAAGGTTAAGTTTAGAGTAGGTTTAGGTTTAGGGCTACATTAAGTATTAGGGCAGGGTTAGGATTATC
>NW_008420974.1:0-306 GCF_000622305.1 Nannospalax galili | reverse complement strand
GGGGGCAGAAAGAATAGTAACTAGTGCATCTCTCAACTCTCACCAGAAACAATTCCTCATGCAACAGATGGTGATTAACCCAGATAGCCACAACTGACCAAAGTGCAGAGAACAAGAGACCACAGAGGGCTTGCTCCTGGGTAGGATATCTGTATCAAACCTCTGCCACTCAGGACTTAGGGACTTTTGTGGAAAAAGAGGCAGAAAGACTGTAAGAGCCAAAGGTGGTGGATGACCACAAGGAAAGGAGTTTTCTAGACAGCTGGTCAATTACTTATATGACCTTGTGAACATATACAAGACCCA
>NW_008420973.1:0-306 GCF_000622305.1 Nannospalax galili | reverse complement strand
TGTGTGTGTGTGTGTGTGTGTGTGAGTGACTGGATAGAGGTGTTCAGGGAGACGAAAGGGTTCAGTGTGTAACACCATGTGCCTTTCGGAGGTCCTGTTTGCACACTGCCCTGCACGGCATTGGAGTTCATTTGTCAGGGTCCTATGTTCTAAAAAGCAGCTGTGCTTAGTGGGAGTCACTGAATCTGTGGCTCTTTCTGTAGTAGATGGGATCCACAGAGGGACTGGATGGACCCACTGGCAGGCACTGTACCATGTGAACAGTCTGCAATACGAGGCTTCCTTTAAATTAGAAATACAGTGCTG
>NW_008420972.1:0-306 GCF_000622305.1 Nannospalax galili | reverse complement strand
AGCAAGCACTCTTATCCAGAGCCATCTCCCCAGGCTGCAACTTTATTATTGCTATGTTTTACTTTTTGCTACAAATATGAATATCATATCCTTCAATGCAAAAAGTAAGGTACATGTTCTGGCTGTTCTCTGAACTGTAAAGTAACCTTCCTGGCATGGACTCTGACTTCTTTTATTTTTGGCTTTTCTCCCAAGTTCTACTACAATGTTCTTTCTCAAAACACTGACATAATCCTTGTGGACCTATAGATATCTGGGATTATCCCTCTCTACCAAGTTGCCTTTCCCATCTAGGTTATTTTCCAC
>NW_008420971.1:0-305 GCF_000622305.1 Nannospalax galili | reverse complement strand
TCCAGGACAGCTGGGGCAACAGGGAGACCCTGTCTCAAAAAGACAAAAAAACAAAAACAAAAAAACAAAAAACTTGTTCTAGCTATGGCTGGAAGGCAGTGAGTAGTCTTTTGCATTTCCGAATATGGCAGCAATTCCCCAGTTTGGGAAAGCCTCTGAGGAATTTGCACACAGGCTCCAGAGGAGTCCAATTGGCCTGTTACAAAGCAGACTCCAGCATCTGACTACTAAGGACTTTAAGAAAGTGAGTGTGAGCCGTGGTGGCACATGCCTTTAATCCCAGCACTTGGGAGGCAGAGGCAGGC
>NW_008420970.1:0-306 GCF_000622305.1 Nannospalax galili | reverse complement strand
TCATCCCTGTTTACTCATTTTTTGTAGAGTATAAAATATAGTATAAAATATGCTCTTTTGTCTCTCTAAGGCTAAGTTAGCCTGCTAAATAAAAATGAGATATTATAAGGAAAGTAATCTTTTTTATCTAAAATTTTGAGGAAGATATTGATATTTCAATTTGAAACATCTCCTATAGGCTCCCATGTTTAGGGCTTGCTCTCCAGTTAGGACGTGTTAGAAACTTCGTGAAATGAAATCTATAAAGGAAGTCAATAGGGACTAAATTGGAAGGTTACCTGGTGCCAGTCCCTATATAATATTTTC
>NW_008420969.1:0-306 GCF_000622305.1 Nannospalax galili | reverse complement strand
AATTTTTTTAAACTTTTATCCGCATTTATTTTATGCTCAATTTATTCCCAGGCCCCGTGTTTGTTTTCAGTCTCTTCTGGGATATCTTTTTCTTCTGTGCAGTCTCCTCTTCAGACTTAGGAGTCATTTGTTCCTTCTTAGGGAGGGTCATTTCCATGTGGCACGGGACCGTGTATGGATTAATCCAACCATGAGCTCTGTAAGTCCAGCGGCACATCTTGGGTGATTTGTTCACCTGGATGTGCTCGATGACCACAGAGTCTACATCTAAACCCTTAAGTTCAGCATTACTTTCTGCATTTTTAA
>NW_008420968.1:0-306 GCF_000622305.1 Nannospalax galili | reverse complement strand
GAAGCTGAAGGCACAATGAGCATTGTGGTGTCACGAAGGAACATTGTGAAGTCATATTGTAAAAGTGTTCTGTGCAGAATTATGTGGTAAAATATGCAAATTGTGGGGGACATTTAGCACCGTGTTTGCACATTGAGCATGATGACGACACAATGGATTATGGTAATGACATAATTGTGCATCATGTTAGCACAATGACATTGTGATGGCATACAGGTGCATTGTGATGGCACAATGGAATATTGAGAAGTCATGTTATAAAATTGTGATGGCACATCTGAGTAAAATAATGGCACATGTGGGGTT
>NW_008420967.1:0-306 GCF_000622305.1 Nannospalax galili | reverse complement strand
GATCAACACTTTCAGTATAGTGGCAGGTTATAAAATCAATCTATAAAAATCTGTAGCATTTCTATATACTGATAACAAGCAATTGGAGAAACAATACATGGAAATGCACACATTTTCAATTGGTGCAAAAATTTAAAATAACTTAGAATAAATTTGACAAAAGACACTAAAGAGCTCTATAGTGAATATTTTAAATCATTAAAGAATGAGATTGAGGAAGACATCGGGAGATGGAAGGACCTCCCATGTTCAAGGGTTGGAAGAATTAATATTGTTAAAATGACCATCCTACCAAAAGTAATATAT
>NW_008420966.1:0-306 GCF_000622305.1 Nannospalax galili | reverse complement strand
TGTTATTTTTATTTTATGTGCATGAGTGTTATGTTTGCATGTAAGTGTACCCATGTTTTGTACTGCCCACGGTGGGCAGAAAAGGGTGTTAGAACTGGAGTTATTGATGTTTTTTATTTGCCATGTCAGTGCTGAGAATTGAATCCTGATCATCTGCAAGAGCAGCTAGTGCTCTTAACTGCTGAACCATCTCTCCAGCTCCCTTTACAAGTTTTTAAATGAATAAATAATTAATTCTTGGTTCTGGAAAACTGGCTCAGTGGTTAAGAGCATTTGCTTCTCTTCCATGCAGATGACCTGGATTCG
>NW_008420965.1:0-306 GCF_000622305.1 Nannospalax galili | reverse complement strand
ACATAGGGTCCACGGCTTTAGTTGGATGTAATGGTTTGACTAGGGAATTTATTTTCAGAAATAGAAATACTCTGCTATGAGATTTTCTTCCTCCCTTCTTCTCTTCCTTTCATTCATGATTTTTCACCCCTGCACTTCAACAAGATATACTTTCACTTTTGAATCAGTCTGACCAGTTGCTTCCAAACATCTTCATCATCGTGATAAAACAAATTGCTGATTATACATCGGAAAGGGCTTTCTCTCCATCAGAGGTCCTGGTCAGCTAAAAGCAAACTGGATTTCCTTCAACTCCAGAAGACACGG
>NW_008420963.1:0-306 GCF_000622305.1 Nannospalax galili | reverse complement strand
CCCTAACCCTAACCCTAACACGAAACCTAACACAAACCAGAACCCGAACCCCAACAGTAACCCTAACCCTAACCCATACCAAAACCCGAACTCGAACCCTAACCTGATCCCAAACCCTAACCCTAAGCCTAAACCTAACCCTTAATCTTATGCTAACACTAACCTCTAACCCTAAACCTAACTCGAACCCGAACACGAATCCCAAACCCAACCCCAACCCAAACCCTTGCCCCAGCCTCAGCCCAAGCCCCAGGGCCAGCCTTAGCCCCAACCTGCACCCTAAACCTAACCCTAACCTTAAACCTA
>NW_008420962.1:0-306 GCF_000622305.1 Nannospalax galili | reverse complement strand
GATTCCCAGAGCAAGATGCCAGCTGTTCAAGGGGTAGCCCTAGTGCTCCACTAGCATTTACTAGGAACTGCAGCCCACGACACTGCGACAGGCTTCCCACACATATTCTCATTTAACACTCCCGTGACTTCTGACAAGGACACGCCACTGTAACTTACCCAGGGTCACCAATGGCCATCTCTGCTGTGGAATTGGCTTCGGCTGCATCAGGCGAGGACAGTAATGCCCACTCTGTTGGCTTGTGCTCGGAGAGTGCTGGGGCGACCTGACCAAGGACAGACTTCCTGCTCTGGGGCCAGGGGGACT
>NW_008420961.1:0-306 GCF_000622305.1 Nannospalax galili | reverse complement strand
AGCCTTAGGTGTAGAGGTTGCATTGTAGATGTGCCACTTAAGCTTGGGCAAGTCACAGACAGTCTCTGTGTATGACAAGTTGTGGAACTCTGTAATAATCTCCATCCATTGCAAAAGAAGCTTCTTTGATTGAGTGGTGACTGGGACACTTGTCTGTAAATATGAGGGTCCATATTATACAAATACTAAAAGTTAGATTTGTCTAGCGGTATGACAGCCTTGAGGTTTTCTCTAAAATCTATGACCTCACTAGCCATGTGTATTTGGCTAGGTTTACAGTACCACACCTGAGTTGCCTCCCATTGA
>NW_008420960.1:0-306 GCF_000622305.1 Nannospalax galili | reverse complement strand
AACGCCTGTAATGAACCTCTCATTCTGCTTAGAACCTTAATACATTAAAAGCATGTAAAGAAATTGTCTTAATAAAGAAGAATAACAAAAGAATGCACCTTACAATACTGATTCCCTTTTTAATCCATTTCCACAGCTGTAGCAATAGAGAAAAGTACGTACACAATATAGTTTATCCGTCAAAGAGCAGCGGGGACGTGGGCCATCTGGGAATGGCATGAAGGGATATTTGAAGTCTTCAAAGTAGAGGCTGCAAAGCTCATCAAGATCTGCCCGGTGCAGACTGGGGTTCAGGAAACCCAGCTG
>NW_008420959.1:0-306 GCF_000622305.1 Nannospalax galili | reverse complement strand
GGGTACAGATTGAGGGGACACCTCAGTGATAGTCCTAATAGGAGCTGGGGTGACAAGCTGACTGCTGTCACAGAGGCAGCCCCTGTTGTGTGTACCCTTCCCTCTGGGCACCTTGCAAGCAACCTTCATGCCAGCTGTGTGGAAACAAGGAAATACTGGTCAAATAGACTGGCCACAGCACTCAAGATGTAAGCAAGGTGCCTCCCAACAACACAAGGCTGGTGGGGGCCAGAGGCCAGGCCGACCACAGCCTTCCACTCTGTTTTCCCGAGAGAACAGCTTTGGAATTCCCCTCGGGCCGGGGGG
>NW_008420958.1:0-306 GCF_000622305.1 Nannospalax galili | reverse complement strand
ACCATGCTGGTACATGGAACTATCCTGGAATGGAGCTATATGCCCTTCTCAGTACACAGTACCATGCTGGTCATCAGTACATCAAGCTATCAAGGAATGGAGCTATGCGCCCTTCTCACATACCCAGTAGTATGCTGGTCATCAGTACATCGAGCTATCCCAGAGTGCTTTGTGTGTGTACCTCCTTCACTCCTATGAGACTTAAGTCCTTTCTTTTCTGTAATGCTATCTGGGGAATACCAGCCACCATAAAGCTTTCTTTGCCCCCTCCCCACCAATGGCCACCTTGAAGCACGCAGATGTTTG
>NW_008420957.1:0-306 GCF_000622305.1 Nannospalax galili | reverse complement strand
AAAAAGCAGAACAAAATGAAAGCGGCAAGCAACCACAGGAGGATCAATGGCAAAGGAGGCATCAGGAGCCCCTAGTGTTACAGTTCAGAGTGTTACAGCTCTGCAGGGCAGGGTTCTTCGAGCCCCACATTGGGCACCAGCTGTGGTCACTCTCTCACCTTCTCTGTTCCTCCTAACAGTCATCTAGTCCTGGACCCCAGGGCTGGTGAGGAGTCTGCATCAGTGTAGCCGCATTCAGACACAGGAGACCAGGTTTGTTGGGAGCCTCTGTTATGCAAAGTCGAAGTCCCTTCACGACCGGACAGC
>NW_008420956.1:0-306 GCF_000622305.1 Nannospalax galili | reverse complement strand
CTAGTAGTGACCTCAAAGCTTTATCTCTGCTGGCTGCCTTTCATAGTGCTTGAAGGTGCTATGCATGCTACTGGAAGAGGAAACTACTCATTAACCTTGCCCACCTGTGAAACCTACAGGTTACAAAAACTTGGTCTGGCAAGATATGCCCACTGGTACAATAGTGGCATGGATGTTATGGGATGGAGCCCATTCCTGATGCTGATATCAGGCCTAGGAACCTGTAGCTAGACAGGTCACAGGCCATAGGTTCTATTGCTATTATTTTACTAAATCAATAAAGCATTAAACTGAGTCCTAATGTCT
>NW_008420955.1:0-306 GCF_000622305.1 Nannospalax galili | reverse complement strand
CCTGCGCCCGCGCCGCCTCGGGTCCCGCGGTCCCGCCGGCTGCCCGCGCCGCCGCGAGCCATCGATGGTACAGCGCATGTGGGCCGAGACGGCCGGGCCCGCGGGGGGCGCCGAGCCGCTATTTCCCGGCTCCCGGCGGAGCCGCAGCGTGTGGGACGCGGTGCGGCTGGAAGTGGGCGTCGCCGACAGCTGTCCGGTGGTGCTGCACAGCTTCACGCAGCTCGACCCGGACCTGCCCCGCCTGGAGGTGGGTGATCGGGCTGGGCCGGATCGGGGCCGGGGTCCGCAGCTGGCACGGAGGTGGGG
>NW_008420954.1:0-306 GCF_000622305.1 Nannospalax galili | reverse complement strand
GGCCGCGGCCCATGCGAGTCCGCGCGGCCACCCCACGGTCTCCGGGTCAGCTCGAGTCCAGCGGGGACCGTGGGAGCCTCCCGGACTCTGCTCACCTTCCAGGGAGCCTCTGCCGCCAGCCTCGCTTCCGGGTTCTCCCCTCCGCTGCCCCGGATTGGCTCCTGCGAGGGGCGGGGACACGAGGCAGCCAATGAGAATCTACGCGGGCATGGGGCGCTAACGTCATCGATGAGCTCTCGCGAGAACCACGGTAGCCGTTCTCCCGCGGGCAATTCAGGTTTCTGATCTGGGGGGGGGGGGGCTTTC
>NW_008420953.1:0-306 GCF_000622305.1 Nannospalax galili | reverse complement strand
GCAAAGCATGTTTCTCACTACCCACTGCAGCTGTGAATGCCAAGCAATGTCCTTCAGATCTCTTTATTCCTAAACACAAGGCTTTGTTGAAAAATAAACTCCTGAAAGCAGCAGAAAAAATTGGAGAGCTGTATCCACCACAGACACCATTGTGCTGTTTGCTCTGAGATAACATGCCTCACCAGAGTTCAGCTTGTGACTTTTCATGTACACTAAAATTTAAAATGCTTAGACCTACTTAGAAAAGCAGCCGCCTTGGGACCACATGGTCTAAGCACTGCTAGCTTGGTACCCAAAAGGCTGTTT
>NW_008420952.1:0-306 GCF_000622305.1 Nannospalax galili | reverse complement strand
TGTGGTAAAAATTATTTCACTTTGGTTTTAGCAGAAATATTCCTTGATAATCTAAATACCACAGTTTGGGACTAGGATATTCTTGTAATTTGTACTTGATTCACGTGTTCCTGATCATTACAGGACCACGATGGGCCTCCTGGAACATTGGTGTGTTTATCTGCATTCGATGTGCTGGAATCCACAGGAATCTGGGCGTGCATATATCCAGGGTAAAATCAGTTAACCTGGACCAGTGGATTCAAGAGCAGATTCAGGTATGTACACAGCCAGAGTCAGCTTCTCTTTCATAGCCATGTAAAAAAA
>NW_008420951.1:0-306 GCF_000622305.1 Nannospalax galili | reverse complement strand
AACACCTTGCAACTTCCTGAAAATGAAGGGCAGTTTGGGAAAATGGTCTGATAGAGACCGTAAGTGTGCCGGGAGGATGAGAAAATTCTGATCAGGGTGTGAAGGGAGGCCGCTGATTGCCCTGAGCTTCCAAGGGGTGGGAGTTGAGAACTTTGCACTTGTGGCTAGAGTGGGATTGGGCAGAGGGGAAGCTAGCCACAAATGCAGAGGTGTAGATGTTTCTTGACTGAACCATCACAAGTTGAACTACTGCCCTTTGTAGCAATGAACTAATTAAAACCATGAAAACATCTTCCTGCAGGGAAC
>NW_008420950.1:0-306 GCF_000622305.1 Nannospalax galili | reverse complement strand
AAAAAAAAAAAAAGTACTTTGTAGTTGCATTTGTTATTTTTTCGTAAAGAGTTGTTGCAAAGCTTCGATAAGTTAAATAAACATTTTAATAAGTTAAACATATGTTTTATGTATGTCCAGATGTATGTGTACTGAGAATAGATAACATCTTTTTGTTTTTTGTTAGAGACCAGAAATGGAGTAGCACCTCCCTGTTTTGAGCTTGGAGGCAAGCAAATAATACAGAAGTTCGTACTGGGTGAGACAAGAGAGGGCAGAGGGGAGATGGGAGTGAGGCTCAGGAACAGGATGGTTATAGTCAGGCAG
>NW_008420949.1:0-306 GCF_000622305.1 Nannospalax galili | reverse complement strand
AATAGTCAATTTCAAAAATGTATATAGAGAACTCAATATCACACTGCATTTCCTAAATACATGTAGTTCTTCTTTGTCAAAAATTAATGTTCAGGGGCTGGAAAGATAGCTCAGAGGTTAAGATCACTGACTGTTCATGCAGTGGACTTGGGTTTGATTCCCATCACCCATGTGGCAGCTCACAGCTATCTGTAATTCCATTACAGGGGATCCAATTCCCCTTCTGACCTCAGTGGGCACTGCAGTCAAGGGTGCACTGATATGAATGCAGACAATACACTCATATACATAAAATAAAAGTGATAA
>NW_008420948.1:0-306 GCF_000622305.1 Nannospalax galili | reverse complement strand
CCCATTGAGTCTAATTAGCACTGCCCACGTGCACAGGAATGTGTGGGCACCTACTGGGCCATTAACAACTGACCAGTGGCCACATACCCAAAGGAGAGTGACTGTCCTCCCTCAACAGCCATCAACTCCTCTGCCAAGGATGGGTTGGCCTCCTCCACTGCCAAGTTGGAACTTTGACTGCCTTGATCCTATGCAGGTCTTGTGAGCCTGTTGTACACATCATCTCACGGTTTATTTATCTTATCTGATGCTGACGCAAATTTATAAAAACATAGACAAAATCCTGAACCTCTGTGCCTCAGTTTC
>NW_008420947.1:0-305 GCF_000622305.1 Nannospalax galili | reverse complement strand
CTCCACTGCTGTGACAAAACACTCTGACCAATACCAACTTGGGAAGGAAAGACCAATGTGGGTTACAGAACAGGTTCAAGAATAGCCTGAGCCACACATCAAGACCTTTTCTCAACAAAACAAACAGACGAAAACCAAGCCAGGCAAGATGGCTTAGATTTGTAATCTCAGCATTCCGGAGGCTGAGGCAGGAGAATAACCTTGATTTCAAGGCCACATCTCTAGGGTCACAGTTCATCATGGAGTGAGCCTATAGTAGGAACTCAGGGCAGGAACCTGGAGGCAGGAGCTGAAGCACAAGCCAT
>NW_008420946.1:0-306 GCF_000622305.1 Nannospalax galili | reverse complement strand
AGAGGGGACTTTGGACGAGGACAACTAGAGAGCAGAAGCCAGCAAACAGGGAGCAGGATTGAGGCCATAGCAAAGCAGATGACTCCACTCCGGGACCTGAGCATGTTTCATCCTGCTAGAGGCAAATGTGGCCTCCCAGGTATGAAATGACCATCATGCTTGGTGTCATGTGCCTGAGGCTCCCATGGGGCACCGGACACCAAGCCTTGAACAAGACCGAAGGAGGCTGAGGGCATCATAAGCTCATGAAGTCGTTAGGTACGGTCCCCACCCAGCTTGGTGATGCACAGAGACCATCTGGAAGCC
>NW_008420945.1:0-306 GCF_000622305.1 Nannospalax galili | reverse complement strand
TCCGGTGTGCCACTTACGATACTGATAAACTTAATGGTAGCTAACATTTCTAAGTATGGTTAAATCAATTTCAAATAGAGATATTTTAATGAATTTTAGTAACAATCTCGTAAATTTGATTAATAAAAACTCTATCCATTTGAATATTTAGTCAATAAACTCGTATTCAATTATCTATTGTCTAAACTTAGGGCTCAAACAAGAAGCCCATCCCCAAATACCTATCAGAGAAAAATTTGATAATTATCATCAAACAACTCAGGTTACATGTAATACTTTACATTATTAGTCTACATCAATTGCCAT
>NW_008420944.1:0-306 GCF_000622305.1 Nannospalax galili | reverse complement strand
CTAGTAGGTTCCCAAACAGCTGTGATCAGCAATCAAAAACTGATGACAAAAATGCACCAAGATCATTCTACAGAAAGAATGTACAGAGAAAGAGTTTTCTAGAATGTTATTCAACATTAAGAAATACTTTCTATTTCAAACTTACTATCGATCATGCTGCAGATTCCATCTGTTCTACACACAGGAATCACAGGGTGATTATCCTGAATATATGACCAGAATTAGAGCAAGAGTGAGCACCTTTCCATAAAACTAGATACAAAACAAAAATGTTAAAGATTACCCTAAGAAAAATGTTAATTTTTT
>NW_008420943.1:0-306 GCF_000622305.1 Nannospalax galili | reverse complement strand
GGCAAAAAGGAACCTACAAATTCCTCTCATTCCCCACGAGCCTTTTCACAGTATGAAACTGCTGCTGACTGAATCAAAAGGTGAATTTTAGAGCTGGAGCTGTATCATAGCTATACCCACAAACAGATGAGAATGCACAAGGAAAATACAAGAACATGCTATAATTGTGGCCCTGTTTCCCCTTGGACAGCACACTGAATGAGAGTCCCCCCACGGCATGCTGTTATTATCTGGCACACTGTGGAATGAGGCTACCACCATAATGAGGCCACCCGGCCCTCCAAGATTCTTCAAAACTCTATTCCT
>NW_008420942.1:0-306 GCF_000622305.1 Nannospalax galili | reverse complement strand
GGGGCTGTACACTTTAGTTTTCACAGTTCTTTCCAATTGCCACGTGTTTGTGAGCTACCAATTGATAGCCCAGTCAACACTATGTGAGTGCCTGTTCTCCCACACCCTCAAGAATCCTGTGCTCATGCACTTTGATCTTTACCAGTATGACTGAAAATATGTGTTAATTGCCTTCATTGACCTTGTAGAACTTGCTCTCGTTTTCAGTGAAGATGAGCACACTCTGAAATGTTTGGGTGCCATCTGTATTCTCTCACCCCTAGCACTTTGTCCATCAGTCACCCATTTGTCCCTTGATTTTTTTTT
>NW_008420941.1:0-306 GCF_000622305.1 Nannospalax galili | reverse complement strand
TGTGAAACTGTGAAAGTGAAGCCTAAATTGCAATGGAGGCCTTGGAGATTTCAGAACCATGGCATATCCTCTAAAGAAAGCTGCAGGTACCAAATGAAGCTGGCATAAGAAGCTATGTGTGCTTCAGGAGGCAGAGCTAGAGGGGAAGGGCTACCAAAGCACTTTGTACCCAGAGGCCAGAAGAGGGAGTTACAGACAGTCGTTAGTTGCCATGTGAGTGATGGGAACTGAACCTGGGTCCTCTGCAAGACTAGCCAATGCTGTACTGCTCAGTCACCCCCTCAGACCAAATTCTATCAAACTTTT
>NW_008420940.1:0-306 GCF_000622305.1 Nannospalax galili | reverse complement strand
TACACTTCCAGTCCATCTTTTTGGAATTCATGGCAGGGATTGGGAGGCAAGTACCATGTAGGAATGCTGCCTGCTTGGCTGGATCTCTGGCTGACTCATTTTCTCCTCAACTAGTTTTCTTATATAGACCAAGTCTACCTGTGCAGTGATAACGCCATCCACAACTGGTTGAGGCTTCCTGCACCAATCACCCATCAAGTCAATCTCTCACATTCATAGCTGCAACCAAATCTTATCTGGATACCCTATCAATTGATTCTCCTTCACATGACTCTAAACTGTCAAATTGAGATTAATGCTAAAAAA
>NW_008420939.1:0-306 GCF_000622305.1 Nannospalax galili | reverse complement strand
TGCACTTGGAGGTCTTTGGGAGATGGCTTATTTGGTAAAATGCTTGCCTTGTGAGCATGAGGACCTGGGTTTAGATTGCTAGAACTGGTGTAAAAAGTGAGCAGAGCTCTGCATGTCTGTAATCCCAGAGATGACAAGATGGAAAGCAGAATCAGGCAGACCCCTGGAAGCTCATGGGCCAGAAAGCCTGGCTTACATGGTGAACTGCCAGGTCAGTGAGAGATCCTGTCTCTAGCCTGAGGAACAACATCCAATTTTGTCCTCTTACCTCCACATGTGCTCCATCTGTACACACAATCTTACCCA
>NW_008420938.1:0-306 GCF_000622305.1 Nannospalax galili | reverse complement strand
AATGCTCCAATGTGACATTGCAATGTTCAAATGTGACGTCAGAATGATCCAGTATGACATCAAAATGCTCGAGTGTGACATCAGAATGCGCCAATGTGCCATCACAGTGTTAGAGTAATACTTCACAAATTTCCGTTTTGACATCACAATGCACTAATGTGACATCACAATGCCCCAATGTGCCCACACTATCACCGCATGTGCAATTATATTGCTCCAATGTACCATCATAACGTTAAAGTATGACTTCTCAGTGTTCCATTGTGACATCACAGTGCTCCAATGTGACATCACACTGCTCTAATG
>NW_008420937.1:0-305 GCF_000622305.1 Nannospalax galili | reverse complement strand
GTGGACAGTAACAGGGATGACAGAGTATATGGACTCCAGTGTGTGGGGGGGTGGCTATTGGAAGGTGCCATTTGGGATGCAGGTATAAAAATGAATAAGGTTGTTTGGGATGTTCTGTATGAATACACACAAAAAATCAATAAAAAAGAATTAAAAAAATAGATATATTATTTAAAGTTAGGTGTGTTAGTGAACACACTTAGTCTCAGTATAGCTAAGGCATGAGAATGGAGAGTTTAAAACTAGCTTGAAGAACATAGTAATAACCCTAAGTCAAAACAAAACAAAACAAAATAAAGCAAAAC
>NW_008420936.1:0-306 GCF_000622305.1 Nannospalax galili | reverse complement strand
CATTGGATCATTGTGGCGTGACAATGGAGCATTTTGAAGTGTGATTGTAACTGTGTGATGGGACCATGGAGCACTGTGGTGTCACACTTGAGGATTGTGATGTGACAAGGAGGTATTGTCAAAGCATATTGTAGCATTGTGATGATATACTGGAGAAATATAATGGCACTTGGGAAGTTAGTGTTGACCCTTTGTAGTATCGTGGATTTGGTATTGAAGCATTGTGAAGTTAAATTTGAAGATTGTGAAGTCATGTTGTAAAACTCTGAATAGCATTTTGGAATATTTTGATGTCACATTGGTGCA
>NW_008420935.1:0-306 GCF_000622305.1 Nannospalax galili | reverse complement strand
TCTGTGTAGCCATTCCTCAGCTTTGTCATCGCTTCCTAATATTCCTTTTTCCTCCTGGCCTAGTTCCTTAGTGATTGTATCGGTTTCTTTCCTTGTCGTTGGGACAAAAACCTGGCAAAAGCAACGTAAGGAAGAGTTTGTTCTGGCTCATGGTTTGAGAATACAGTACATCATGGAGAGAAAGCAGGGCAGCAGGAAGGTGAGGCGGCTGGGCCCACTGCGTCCTGTCAGGAAGTGGAAAGATGAACACTCACGTCTCCTTTGTATCGAGTCCGGCACCCCAACCCATGGACTAGTGTCACCCAT
>NW_008420934.1:0-306 GCF_000622305.1 Nannospalax galili | reverse complement strand
AATCTAGTAGTTTAAGAGACTAGAGGCAACTAGGAATTAAAATGTCTAGCTAATAAGGGCCTTCTAAACCAGAATAATCTAGAACAATGATGGAAATTGTAAAAGAATCTACAGGGATTTCATTGCTGGCGATACAGATTGAGGGAAGGGATGAAGCCGGGAGGCAAGATGGAAAGCAATGTGAGGGGCAAACCCTAACACATGAGGTGCCAACTGCCAATAAGAGAAGCCTGGAGCACGGAGCTTACAGGAGTGAAGTGGCTATGAAACAGCCTCTAACAAGTAGTGCGGGTGTAAAGAGACATT
>NW_008420933.1:0-306 GCF_000622305.1 Nannospalax galili | reverse complement strand
GGAGTCTTCCTGCCTGGTCACTGTGGGTAGCTCTCAGGCTCCCTTTGTCAGAGGATGAAGGTGAAGATTTGGTTACTTACACAGACTATGATTGAGATTTCTTAGGGCACAAGTGGATGACTTCAAGCCCAGTCAGGACACGAGGGAAGGTCTCAAGTCTCCGAAGATGGATGAAGACATTTGAGGCTTTGTTAAGCAGAAGGGAAAGGTCTGAGATACCTTGTGCAAAAGTGAGGGTCTGAAGTCCCTTCATCTTGGACAGCAAATTGCCTAGTGACCTTAGCAGACCTCTCAGTGGCCTGAGAA
>NW_008420932.1:0-306 GCF_000622305.1 Nannospalax galili | reverse complement strand
GATTTGGGTCTGAGCAACTGGGAGGATGGACTTGATATTACCAGGATGGGCAGACTAGATGAGAAACACCACAAGCCCAGTGTGGGGTTATTTTTCTTGTTGCTGTGACCAGTTACTTGATGAGAAGAAACTGAAGGCAGGAGAGGCTTGTTTGGCCTCATAGTTGGAGAGGATTTCCATCAGTGTCTGTGGTGGGAAAGCATGCTCATATCCAGGTGGTTCAGGAAGCAGAGAGAGGGTAGAAGTGAGCTGGGCTATCAACTCCAAGCCTTCCTCCCACCCCTCCCCTAAAGAGTTCTACCATTT
>NW_008420931.1:0-306 GCF_000622305.1 Nannospalax galili | reverse complement strand
ACAGTCCTTGATTGCCTCCCAGAACTTGATGGTAAAACCCTATTGCTGAAGTCCAGACATTCTTTGGACACAGGATATGATGCAATGGAGCTGGAACTGACCTGGAAGCTACCTTCCCTGAAGGCTAGCTCTCATAGCTTTGGATAGCACTATGCAAGTTGGTACGGGACATCAATAGTTGGTCCAACCCCAGCTTCAAGGTCTGAAAACCACATCAGTGACCAGCACAGCAAATCACATTGGTTCAGTAGTGGAACTTTTAACTTGGGGGTAATCAACAGCTACCTAATTGGACTTAAAGCCCAC
>NW_008420930.1:0-305 GCF_000622305.1 Nannospalax galili | reverse complement strand
ACTGGCCTGGTACTTACCAATTAGTCTAAGTCCCAGGGATCTGCCTGCCTCAGCCTCCCTGCTGCTGGGATTACAAGTGCACACCACCATGTCTGGCTTTTTACCTGGATTCTGGGGATTGAACTCAGGTTCTCATGCTTCTGCAGGAAGTACTTGGCCTCCCCAGCCATCTCTCCAGCCCCTGGAAATTGTCTTTTTGGTGCTCAGTTTTTTGCTGGAAATTTTGCTTCTCTAAATCTAAGTCTAAGCAACATTGTGAATGCATTTCTTTGACAATATATGTGATTTCTTTTTAAAAATATTTT
>NW_008420929.1:0-306 GCF_000622305.1 Nannospalax galili | reverse complement strand
CGATGTTTTTCACAGAAATATAAAAAAGTCTATAATTTGTATGGAACCACACACACACAAAAAAAAATACTGGATAGCCAAACCATACCAGACTTCAAACTATCATACAGAGCTCTATTTGTATAAGATTAGTATTGGCACCAAAACAGACATCTACATCAAAGGAACAGAATGTGCAAACATAAGTGCACACAACCATAGTCACCTGATATTGAACCAAGATACCAAAATATACACTAGAGGAAAGACAGCAAATAGTGCTGGGAAAACTGGATCACTATTCATAGAAGAATGAAAGTAGACCCA
>NW_008420928.1:0-306 GCF_000622305.1 Nannospalax galili | reverse complement strand
GTCATGACAATTCTCAATTTGCCACCTCAATGCTCAATGTGCCCTGACAATGCCTGAAATTGTCATCAAAATGCTCCATTGTGTCATCACCATGAAAAATATGCCATCACAGTGCTCAGTTTCCTCTCACAATGCCCCCAAAAGTCATCACAAGGCTCAGTGTTCCATCACAATGCCCTAATGTATCATTACACGCTCAATATGACAACAAAATGCTACAATGTGTTACCACAATGCGACAATGTGCCACCACAATTCTCAGTGTGACATCACAATGCACCAATGTGTCATCACAGTGCTCCAATG
>NW_008420927.1:0-305 GCF_000622305.1 Nannospalax galili | reverse complement strand
CCTTTAATCCCAGCAGAGACTGGTGGATCTCTGTGAATTCCTGGCCAGGCTGGTCTACATAGTGAGTTCCAGGCAAGCTGGTGCTATGTGGGGACCCTGTCTCAAAAAGACCAAAAAAACACAAACAAACAAAAATAACACAAGACATGGTCCAGACAGTTGGTTCAGTAGGTAGAGTGCTTATTGTAAATTAAGATAACCTGAATTCAATCCCAGGGACCCCAGGTCGAAAGAAGAATCATCAACTTTCAAGTTATTCTCTGACCTCCACAAATACACTGTGGCACATGTACCCCCCAACACAC
>NW_008420926.1:0-305 GCF_000622305.1 Nannospalax galili | reverse complement strand
AGGACCCAAGTTTGGATCCCCAGCATCCACATAAAAAGCTAAGTACCTAATGTACTAGTAATCCCAATTCTGAGGAGGCAGAGAGGGGAGGAGCCCTGGAGCTCTCTAGCCAACCAGCCTAGCTGAAATGCTGAGCTTTAGTTCAGTGAGAAACCCTGTCTCAAAAAATAAGGTGGAGCTAGACATGGTGACACATGCCTTTGATCCCTGCACTTGGTGCAGGCAGAGCTCTGTACGATTGAGGCTAGCCTGGCCTATATAGTGAGTTCCAGACCAGCTGGGGCTACAGGGAGACCCTGTATCAA
>NW_008420925.1:0-305 GCF_000622305.1 Nannospalax galili | reverse complement strand
TCTGCATTCAGAGCAACTGAGAAGGGGTCGGGTTCAACATTTATTACCTATATTTGTGAAATAAAATAAATGCAGATTTTCAGCTTCTAGAAGATTTCATAGAGCATAATGGAACAGGAGCATGAGCTAGAAGATGGAAGAGATGCATTTCTAAACAACGTAAATTACAGGACATTTTAACAAGTTGTTTTTTTCTTTTTTAAAAATATTTTATTTATATCATTTTTATTTTATGTGTATGTGTGCATTGCCTGATGTAGGTAAGTGCACCCGTGTTGTGCAATGCCCGTGGAGGACAGAAGAGG
>NW_008420924.1:0-305 GCF_000622305.1 Nannospalax galili | reverse complement strand
AAAAAAATCAGTAACTTTTCTATATACCAGTAACAAGCAATCAGAAAAAGCATTCAAGAAAACCCTCCCATTCAGAATAGCTTCAAAAAGAAAATGAAATATTTAAGAATAAACCTAACTTAAAACATTAAAAATCTCTTCAGTGAAAATTTCAACTATCTAAAGAAAAAGATAGGGGCCGTAGATATGGCTCAGTGGTTAAGAACACTGGCTGTTCTTGCAGAACATCCGGGTTCAAACCCCAGCACCCACAAGGCAGCTAACAACTGTCCATAACTCCAGGGGATCTGACAGCCTCTTCTGTC
>NW_008420923.1:0-305 GCF_000622305.1 Nannospalax galili | reverse complement strand
CCCCTGCTTTCAAGGGCAACTGATGGGTTATTTACTCTGTGTAGCTACTTTGGGCTGCTATTTAATAAACACACCACAATGTCATTTGTCTAACACATTCTTATTCTTTCAAAAGAAAAAAATCAGTTATAAGCAACCTGTGTCAACAGTGGGCTCGGTGCCCATCATTTTTCCTGGACAAGGAGCCAAAGTAGTGGGACTAGAAAATGAACAATGGACCTGCCATTTAGGAGTTCCAAGCATGAGAATGAAGTGTGGCCTCCCTTTCCCACTCTCCTGACCCACTGCATAATATCTTCTGGAAG
>NW_008420922.1:0-305 GCF_000622305.1 Nannospalax galili | reverse complement strand
AATAAAATGACACATTTGGCTATAGTGTTGGCACATTGGAGCACTGTGTTGCCACAAGGGAATATTGTGAAATCATGTTTTAACATTTTGATGGCACATTGGAGCATTGTGATGTCACTTTGCGTGATTGTGAGGGGACACTGAGCACCGTGTTTGTATATTGAGCATGGTTAGGACACAATGGACTGTAGGAAAGACACAATTGCACATTTTGATTGCAAAATGAGTATTGTGATTGCCGAATATAACATCGCGAAGTCATATTGTAACATTGTGAAGGCACATTGAAGGCATATAATGGCACA
>NW_008420921.1:0-305 GCF_000622305.1 Nannospalax galili | reverse complement strand
GACTGGTCATATACAGAGAATATACAATGAGAGATAAAGAATATATTTTGTGAACATAAATGATTTTCATCTGAAACTGAATTTCAGTGACAGGTCCAGCTCTGCAGTTCACTCTGTTATTTTAGACTTTGTTCATATATTTTCTCCAGTAGCATACTCACCGCTCAGAGTTCAGACTGTACAACGCTGATTGTGTCATGAGGAGGAAGGAAGCCTGATACATCTGTAGAAGCAAAAAAACACAAATGCTGATTTTGTGTGTTTAAAAACCCACATCTGGACCTTTCTTCCAACCCCCTAAACTC
>NW_008420920.1:0-306 GCF_000622305.1 Nannospalax galili | reverse complement strand
CCTTGCTGGGTATAGTGGCCCATGCCTTTAATCTTAGTTTTTGGAAGGCAGAGACGGGCAGATTTCTGTGAGCTTGAGGCCAGCCTGGTTTATATAGTGTACTTTAGCCCACTCAGTTACCAGTACTTTCTAGCTGGTAACCCTAATGCCTCTGACAAGGTATTTAAGTTTCTGGGGCTAGGTAAGGGGTGTGGCTCAGTGAGTAAAGTGCTTGCTTACCAAGCACAAGGACCTGGGTTCAACTCCTACCACGGCAGAAAAACAAAACTCTGTAAGTCTTAGTTTCTTCATCTGTAAAAAGAGAGA
>NW_008420919.1:0-305 GCF_000622305.1 Nannospalax galili | reverse complement strand
CCTGGTGGAGGCAAACATCCTCATTCCCACAACCCTCCAGCACTAGGAGAATTTGAAGCTGGCAGGAGGCATATATCCTGGTTTTGGTTTGGTTTTCTACATCCTGAATTCAAATCATGAGGTGTTTCAGCAATAGGTTATTACCATCTAATGTTCATAGGCATCCAATGGCTGTGACTAGTGACTACATTGTTCTGGGAGTCTCAGAAGCCTCCATGAAGCATCCTTTTAGGGAAGCATCTCACCTTTGGTATTGAGATTTTCATTTAATAATCTATAGGGTTTCTGGGAGCAGTTTTATCCAT
>NW_008420918.1:0-305 GCF_000622305.1 Nannospalax galili | reverse complement strand
CAGTCATCTTTGACTCTTCTTTCCCACTCCCAGCACCTAAACTGTCAGTAAATCCCACTGGCTGTGCCTTCAGAAACATCACCGCCTCTACTAGCCCTGCCCTTGGCTGGTTCAACGCCATCATTGCTTTTTGACATGACAACTACCTCTAAATTGGTCTCCCTGAGCCTGCTCAGGATACCCAACACAGCAACTCCACGAAGCCTTTGATGACATGTTCTCTCACTTCACCACACGTTAGAGATGTCATTCGGAGAAATAAAAGAACACTGCCATCCCCAGCCTCTAACCTCGCTCCTAACCAC
>NW_008420917.1:0-305 GCF_000622305.1 Nannospalax galili | reverse complement strand
ACCACCTGAGGAGAATATACCAAGCGTTCAAATACTTGAGCCTATTGGGATCATTACCCATTCAAACCCCCACAAGGAGGTAAGTGCACAAAAGGTATTGACCTATTCTTATGCCTAACTTCTTTGAGTTTTATTTACATCACAATTATGCTGTCCTGAAAATGCTATCAAATATCAATACTGCTAGGCTCTCCACTGCTGCTGTGGTTTTTTCAGGATTTACATTATTTTGACCAAGGGTTTAATGATGTAGATACAACCCAAATCTGATCTTTTAACATGATAAATGATGCCTTTCAAGCTAA
>NW_008420916.1:0-305 GCF_000622305.1 Nannospalax galili | reverse complement strand
GGCAGAAACACACCTGTACAGTATGCCTACAATAAATAATGATGAATAAAAATATTCATAGAATTATTTATAGTTCCTGAGCATGTATTTTGACTTATATTTCAACTAATCTTATAAACCACCTTGTGAGATAAGTATAAATCATGTCAAAATGGAATGTCAGTAGATACTTATCTATGTATGGAGAGATAAATGGTCAAGAAGTAAGATTCTAAATACCTACATCCTTTTCTGGACCAATCATCCTTCTACAAGTTCCCTAAATTAAAAGAAAAAATGTCCAAGAGGGCAAAGAACAATATATT
>NW_008420915.1:0-305 GCF_000622305.1 Nannospalax galili | reverse complement strand
TACCCACAGAAGCCCAATTCAGGTTCCAGTCAGGTACACTCAGGCTTCCATCACCACAGAGGGGGTTCAGAACTCGGCACTCTCTGGTGGTCTGCTGATCTCTGAGCTGCTACCTGGATGGAGGTACAAACCCACTCTCTCAGGCTGTCTGCTAGGATCTCAATCTTAGCCTACTATAGCCAGATCTACCTTTGGGGCCTTGGGAGGGGCCTCACAAAATCCCAGGTAGGGGGATGATATGGGGAAATTAGGGGAAGCTCACCATCACGTGGAGGCAGGATCCGGGGGCTGTCAGGCTGTCCCTT
>NW_008420914.1:0-305 GCF_000622305.1 Nannospalax galili | reverse complement strand
ACTGTTTTCCCATTATGACTTGCTGAAATCCCAGTGAATGGTATTGGCACCCTTATTTTTTAAAAATCATATATTCAAAAGGATTTCTTCCTGAGCTCTCTGTTCTTTCTCATTGGCTTGCCTCTATCTGGTTGCTCTCTACATCTGTCTTTAAGCTATTGTAATGTTTTGTGAACAGAGATAGTACAGAAGCGATATGTATTTTTCTTAAGCGGCCTGACTGACATGGATGCCACAGTCCTTTTGTATACAAATCATGAAGAACGTTGTTAAATGCGAAATTTGCTGTTCTAAGGTTTTCAATA
>NW_008420913.1:0-305 GCF_000622305.1 Nannospalax galili | reverse complement strand
AAAAAAAGTTTCATTTTGTATTGCTGTTACAACAGATTAACAGAATCACATCTGTTCTTTCCCAGTTTCATTGGTTGGTCTTCTGACTAGGCCTCACCAACTCATTCAAGATTTGGCTAGGTCTGTAGTCTTCAATGAAAGCTTAAGAGCCTTCCCCAAGTTCAATGATTGTTGGAAAAGTTAAACACCTTGTTGTAGGGCTGAGGTCTGTTAAGAGATAGCGCTGAGCTACTTGTAGCCACTCTGTTTGCTTTCCACCATTTCCTCTGTCCTAGTTACTTTGGCATAACTGTGACCACATACCT
>NW_008420912.1:0-305 GCF_000622305.1 Nannospalax galili | reverse complement strand
AAAAACATAATTAAATAAGATATTGTGAATATATATATAATATAAAATGCCACAATGAAATTTACTTTGTATGCTAAAAATTAATTAGGCTGAGATGGCTCAGTAGGTAAAGATACTTGCTGCCAAGTCTGATGACCAAAGTTTGATCCTTGGCACCCACATGATGGAAGGAGAGAACTGACTGCTGCAAGTTGTTCCCTGACTTCCATACACAAGGCATGCATTGGCACACATGCACCTCCCTACCTGCAACCCCACCTGGCTTGGAACTCACTATGTAGACCAGGCTGGCCTTGAACTCTCAG
>NW_008420911.1:0-305 GCF_000622305.1 Nannospalax galili | reverse complement strand
AGCCATCTTCACATCCACATCATCCACAGTCACAGCCACATCTACAGCCACATCCTCAGACAGATGTACATCCACATCCACATCATCCACAGTCACAGCCACAGCCATATCCACAGTCATATGCACATTCACATCCACATCCACAGCTACCTCCACATCATCCACAGTCACAGCTACATCCACATCCACATCGTCCACAGTCACAGCCACCTCCACAGCCACACCCACAGCCACATTCAGATCCACATCCATATCCACAGCCATCTTCACATCCACATCATCCACAGTCACAGCCACATCTACAG
>NW_008420910.1:0-305 GCF_000622305.1 Nannospalax galili | reverse complement strand
CCCAGGGACATGAGGCAGTCACCAGAGCTTCATAAGAAAAGAACACACAGAGAAGCAACTTCAAGCGGTTACTAGATGCTAACTCTTTTAAAGCACTCTGCTAGGGACTGGAGACATAACAGTGAATAATACCCAAACTGTGACTTGTAGAAGCTTATGCTCATGCATAGAAACCAACAATGTTCTTGAAAAGCAGAGACAAAAATAGAATTGTTTGGAGGCTGGAGAGATGGCTCAGCAGGTAAGAGCACTGACTGCTTTTGCAGAGGACTGGGGTTCGATTCTCAGCACCTACATAGCGACTA
>NW_008420909.1:0-305 GCF_000622305.1 Nannospalax galili | reverse complement strand
CACACCTCAATTTCTCCTTCATGCTTTTTCTTTTAGAAAGATACTGTTTACTAAAAAGAAACAGCAGTACAGGAAAAACTATTTTCCCAATAAATTTATGGAAACCTAAGATTCCCAATGGAATCAAGATTATCTCTCCGCTACCACCACCTTAACATAATCACATGCTTATTGGAACACAAACACTCCCACCCTAAGAGGACATTTACCTTCAACAATGAGGTGATTCTTTAAAAAAACTTCAGTGGGTGAATGAACACGGATCTCTGTAGGTATTAAGTGTCTGAAATAGGCAGCTAATACTG
>NW_008420908.1:0-305 GCF_000622305.1 Nannospalax galili | reverse complement strand
ATTTATTTATTTATTTATTTTTGGTTTGTTTGTGCATGCACGTATGTACGTGTGGTATGTGTGTACACCTGCACACATACATGCAGAGGCCAGAGGAGGATACCGGGTGTCCTCCTCCATCACTCTATCTGATTGATTCTTTTGAGACAGGGACTCTTATGGAACCTGAAATTAATCATCTTGGCTGGCTAATGAACTCCCAAGATCTGCCTGTTTCAAATGTTGGGGTCATAGACAAGTCATCATACCTGGCTTTTTTTATGTAGGTACTGAGAATCTGAGCTCAGATCTTTACACTTGCATAG
>NW_008420907.1:0-305 GCF_000622305.1 Nannospalax galili | reverse complement strand
TTCTAATAGAATTTCAGTCAGGGTAACTCGCCTCAAGCCTCAGTCTTGAGAGTAGACACAAGAAGTATCATAATTAACAAGCTCCTTGCAGTAGTCACCAGCCCAGTTATGACTGTTTGCCTCCTAGACATGCAGAGCCTTTCTGTGGACATGTATGCAGACACTGGAAAAGTTGTCCATATGGGAGGAGAGAAATAGATGGTGGGCCAGCACTAGACTGAAAACTGTTGGGGAATGATTGCTGCTGGATGAGTGAGAGTAGGAGAGTATGACTTGCACAGGACCACCAGATGGGCTGACTAGAC
>NW_008420906.1:0-305 GCF_000622305.1 Nannospalax galili | reverse complement strand
TGTTGACACAACCTGACCCAACTCCAACTAAGTAAGCAGCTTTGCTCTTGGATCTTAGTTAAACTCACTGCTGTAACCCTATCACCTGTCATGCTTCAAAAACAAATGTTAGACGAATAAGAACATCGGTGCGACACAACTCTATAGCAAAGGCTGTGCAGCGCACAGCAGCCATCCCACACACAGAACACGCTCAGAGCGGTCAGCCTGGTTTCAGCCAACCATCAGCACATTCCTCTTTGCACCTCACCAGCCCTTTTCGTCTTTTTGCATTTCATTTGCATACCCGCCCATGGGCACACAGT
>NW_008420905.1:0-305 GCF_000622305.1 Nannospalax galili | reverse complement strand
CAGGTGACATGACAATATGCACGTCAAAGGGGGCAGGTGACACAACAATGCGCACGTCAGAGGGGGAAGTGACACGACCATCTGCACTTCAGAGCGGCCAGGTGACACGACCATCTGCACATCAGAGTGGGGAGTTGACATGAAAACCTGCACGTCAGAGTGGCCAGGTGACACGACCTTGTGCACATCAGAGGGGGCAGGTGAAACGAGATGTGCACATCAGAGAGTGCAGGTCATGGGGGCATCAGTCACGACCATCTGCACCTCAGAGGGGGAAAAGGACACGACAATCTGCATGTCAGAGG
>NW_008420904.1:0-300 GCF_000622305.1 Nannospalax galili | reverse complement strand
GTGTGTGTGTGTGTGTGTGTGTGTGTGTGTGTGTGCATGTGAGTGCAGTGCCCAAGATAGGCCAGAAAAAGGCATATTCTCTGGAGGATACAGGCAGTTATGAGACACCCATGGGTACTGGGAACTGAACAGCAAGAGACCGCTGAGTCATCTTTTCAGCCTTACCTGAGGCATTTAAATATTAATGTCTTATCCCTTGGGGGAATCAAACATAGCAATATCAATGCCGAAGCCATCACTGTATAATATTTCATCCTGTGTTAACATCCCAAGTGCTGTTGCCCAGGAGGAGGGAGGGAG
>NW_008420903.1:0-305 GCF_000622305.1 Nannospalax galili | reverse complement strand
TGCAATTTCGACCCATTTCCTTTTCTGTTACCACCCAGGATGCTGGCTTCATTCGACAACACTTCCTTTCTTGTTCAATAAAACTCCAGAACATACCATCTAATGACTTAAGAGCTCCTGCCCAGGGAGGGAGCCCTATAGTTGTCTTTCTCCCCACTGCACACATGGTGGTCAAGCATGCTTCTGCAGGAACTTCAGCAGCCCTAGAGGCCAGCACAGCTCGGTGTTCTTTGCAGCGCAGGAAAAAGACACCACATTGACTCTGCCAAGTTTCTCCCCCGGCTGTCACCTCTGGGTTCTCCACC
>NW_008420902.1:0-305 GCF_000622305.1 Nannospalax galili | reverse complement strand
AGGTATGAGCTGTGTTTTATGAGAAGTCCTTAGGAGGAATATGTATTTAAGTCAGAGGGAATACGTGTGCTAGGAGACAAAGATACTTCCCTAACTCTTATTTCATAATCTGAAAGAGAAAAGATGTAGGGAGCTTGATATATGACCCAGTTCCAGCACTGCAGCAGCTGGATTATGAATGTATAGAAGGCACTGTAGAATCAGAATGGTAGTCAGGCATACTAAAGTGCAGAGAAGACCAGGAAATGAGTGGTGAGAAACAGACAGAGTGACAGAAACCAGTAAAGGACTGTGCTGAGCTTTGC
>NW_008420901.1:0-305 GCF_000622305.1 Nannospalax galili | reverse complement strand
ACTCCAGCCAGACTCTTTGCCAAAATATCCCAGTTGCAGCTTAAGTCCTTAGTTCTTTCTGGAACTACATTGTTCTCAGCACAACTTTCTTCCAGGCTCCTACCAGAATGGCCCATTGAGCTCTGCTTACAACAATCAACTGCTTTTCTATCCCAAACATTCAAAATCTTCCACATTCCTCCACAAACCCATGTGGTCAGGGTCTTCACAACCAACGGCTCACTCCTGGTACCAATTTCTTTTCTAATTACTTCCCATTGCTGTGACAAAACACTCTGACCAATACCAACTTGGGGAAGAAAGGG
>NW_008420900.1:0-305 GCF_000622305.1 Nannospalax galili | reverse complement strand
GGATCTTCTGCAAGAGCAGTCAGTGCTCTTAACCACTGAGCCATCTCTCCAACCTCAGACTTTGCATATGTTAATCTGTTCCAATGAAGCCATATTTTGGTTCTGCAACTAATTAGCTGAATAACTCTGAGAAAATTACTTCCCCTTCACAAACCAAAACCTTCACCTACAAAAAAGAGGTCAGGTGCTTCTCTTTGAACACTGGATGGGTCCTCTCCAATGGTACAGTCTGTAAACATGCACTCTTAGAAAAATCATTTACAATACTAAAGTAGCTCTTACTTCAGACCACATGAATATGAACA
>NW_008420899.1:0-305 GCF_000622305.1 Nannospalax galili | reverse complement strand
TGGAGAAAGGGGAATGCTCATTCACTGCTGGTAGGATTACAATTTCATGCAACCCCAATGGAAAACACTTTGGAGTACTCTTTAAAAGTAAAAATGAACCTACATATGACAGGGCTATACAACTCGTTGGCACATACCCAAGGGACTCATTCTATTGTAGAGATGCTTGTATAATCATATTTGTTGCTGCCATTTTCACATTAGCTAAGAGATGGAAACAACCTAAGTGCTCCTCAACTGACGAGTGGTTAAAAAAAAATGTGGTGCATTTACACAATGGAGTTCTATTCAGCAATAAAGAAAGA
>NW_008420898.1:0-305 GCF_000622305.1 Nannospalax galili | reverse complement strand
TGCTAAGCTGGGACAAAGCTGGAAACTGCAGGAGGTGGGAGTGGTCTGCAGGGGAGGGACCCACTGGTGGAACTGAGGGATGTGTTGCAGGCCACGGAGCCAGGCTTGTACAAGGAGAAAGCAATTTGCAGTAGGTTCTGGTTTCTGACAACTTTAAACTCTGTGAAGCAGAAGTGACAGATGGGGCCTTGGCCAACTTGAAAAAAGAAAAGCACATTGTAGAAGACATCTCTTTGTACGCGGAACTCGGCCCAGTGAACTGGCCACACTGTCTGAAGAGCAGTAAAAAGATTCTTAAGAGAAAT
>NW_008420897.1:0-305 GCF_000622305.1 Nannospalax galili | reverse complement strand
AACTGGACTGGAGAGAACATACCTCAACATAATTACAGCTATATACAACAATCTTACAGCAAACATCATTCTAAATGAAGAAAATCTAGGAGCATTCCCATTAAAATCAGAACCGGACAATGCTGTCCACTATCTCTACTCCTTTTTGACACAGTGCTTGAAATTCTTGTGAGAGTAATAAGAGAAGCAAATTAAAGGAATGCTAACTGGAAAAGAAGATGACAAATTATCACTATTTTCGGACAATATGATACTATGCATAAGACATACCAAATATTCCACCAGAAAACTGCTAAAAATGAGTA
>NW_008420896.1:0-305 GCF_000622305.1 Nannospalax galili | reverse complement strand
ACACACACACACCCCAAACCCTGAACTGTAAAAGCAGACTCAGTTATCTGGGGGCATTTTTCTTAGAGTTGTGTCAAATTAAGGTTCAGAAAACCAATTCCTCGATTATTTCTCCCCATTTTAATTTTCAGAAAGCATTTGAGATTTTGAAAGTACTTTTCTGTTATATGAGAAGGATCTAGGTTGTTTCAACCTTATTAAACCGGTAAACTAAAATTACAAACTAAATGATTAAACGAAGGCTTTCTTCAAATGAGACTCTTGAAAAGATCTTGGCTTGAAAACATGTTAAGTTTTTTTTTTTT
>NW_008420895.1:0-305 GCF_000622305.1 Nannospalax galili | reverse complement strand
GGGCTTTGAACCGTGGGTCACAGGCCATTAGCATCATCTGTTTGATGATCATCATCTCTTCAATGAGGACGTCTACCTGTTGTTGGATGACAGAAATGGCCTGAACGAGGTGTGGATTCATAAGAGATGGAATGTGTAAGGCTGCAGAGGTTTTGGATACTACCTCATTGAATGTTTCCACGGTGGTGGAAGATTGAGTGATAGCAACAGCAGCAGTGGCTGCAGCCCACAAGGAAAGGATAATGGCAGTGATGATTGCCATGGTAATACCAAAATCTCTCTTGACCCAGGGGAAGGGCTGGATA
>NW_008420894.1:0-305 GCF_000622305.1 Nannospalax galili | reverse complement strand
GGGATGCAGACCACAACCATTTGTTGCTACTAAGATCTGTTAACTTTTGAAATTTCTGAACCAATTTAACTAGATAGGACAGTATATGAACCTAATTTTATCCAGATTTGTATGAAGCCGAAAAATACTACTGTTAAGCAAACTATTTCGGCAAAGTTTCTATGTATAAAATCATAATTCTGGTTAAATTAAACTCAGATCTCTATTACTAACTTCACCAAAATATTTTCAATGTCTGCTGACGTTAAAAGGATTCCATTTGTTCCTCTTTCATGCAAATTACTGGTGATTTGGTATGATTTTTT
>NW_008420893.1:0-305 GCF_000622305.1 Nannospalax galili | reverse complement strand
CCTCCCCTCTCTGACGTGCACATGGTCGTGTCACTGGCCCGCTCTGACGTGCACATTGTTGAGTCACCGGACCCATCTGACGTGCACATGGTGGTGTGACCTGCCCCTCTAACGTGCAGATGGTCGTGCCACCCACTCTCTCTGATGTGCACTTTGTCGTGTCACCTGTCCTCTAGTCGTGCACCTGGTCTTGTCACCAGCCCTGTCTGACGTGCACATGTTCGTGTCACCTGCCCTGTCTGCCATAAAGATCGTCGTGTCACCTGCCCCCTCTGATGTACAGATTGTCATGTCAACTGCCACCT
>NW_008420892.1:0-305 GCF_000622305.1 Nannospalax galili | reverse complement strand
ACACACACACATATATATGAATCATCTTATGTACCAATATGCAAAAGTTGTCATTTATACACTTTAAGTAAAAGGCAAGCACTGTGAAGAGCTTGCTACTTTATGTGTAGTTATGAGAGAATAATAAGTCTATATTTGTACTTACTGCGATTTTCATAAATAATATGTAGTTACCTGTGAGGGGAGGAGGGGATGGCAAGATGTAGACAGCAAAAAGGCAAATTTCTCACAGTCTGTTCTCAAGGTCTCTGACTTTTTCAGTGTGGGTCTTTGTGTGTCATCTGTTCCAAACAAACAAAAAAAAA
>NW_008420891.1:0-305 GCF_000622305.1 Nannospalax galili | reverse complement strand
TGAATTCTTGTTTTGGGAAAGAGGGAGAGAGAAGTGTAGAGAGTGGAGAGTAATAAGGGAAGGAGGTATGAGATAGGGAAAGAGGAAGAGAGAAGGGAGGAGATAGGAAGAGGGAGGGGGGAGTGGAGTGGAGAGTGGATGATTAGGTGGAATGAAAAGATCAAGTTTCTATATCGCTGCTGATAGGTATTTAATAACGATAATCATGGTCCTTGTTCTGAGTCCATACATCTGCAGGGACTGTGAAATTCTAGGAGGTTAGTGATTTTTTTAAATGTCAGAACTGGGTCTGGCTAATACACACC
>NW_008420890.1:0-305 GCF_000622305.1 Nannospalax galili | reverse complement strand
ACACACACACACACACACACACACACACACAAATCTATATATCAAAAAAGTTCACCTGAGCTAGTACCTACATTTTACAACATCTAAAGCGGATATTCACTCATGAACCTGGAAACACATAGGCCAGCTTTCACAGTTCTGACAATTGAGGGGAAATGCATAGTCTGATCTTGAATTAGATCATAGATGGAAGCTAAAACCAGAGCCAGATGATACTAAAGGAAGGACACTGGATAAGAGCACAGGAGTAAAGAAACTATCTTTCACCCTATAAAGATTGCTATAACTTACTCTTGGTTTACCAG
>NW_008420889.1:0-305 GCF_000622305.1 Nannospalax galili | reverse complement strand
TGAAGGTCACTGCCGTGCGTAGCTGGCGCAGATTTTCTTCAAAGGTCGCGCTCCAATTAGTGGTAAGTTGACTGGATAGGATCCTGGACAGGTTAGCAGCGGCTGTAAAATTCTCAAACTGGACAGAGGTAATACATAGACCAGCAGTTTTATATTCACATCCCAATTGGGCTAATTGTCAGAGGATGTCTATTTGTTCTTGAACCAAATCAATCCTCTGATTAACCAACATTAAACCTCCTTTGACATGACTGTTGGAGGCAATTTGGACATCCAGGGCCTCAGTGACCCGTGTGGACAAAGTA
>NW_008420888.1:0-305 GCF_000622305.1 Nannospalax galili | reverse complement strand
GAAGAAATTGTGGAAGGTAGCAGTATAAATGCCAGATCAAATATTCATTAAGCAGGTATCTCCTAATCAGCTACTACATGTCAAGTATGCAAGGTTAAAGGATGAACATGACATAGTTCTTGCTTCAAGGAGTTCATACATATGTGCTCTTTTTTTCCTAAGAATTTTTTATATTTTAAATCTCAGGTAAGGGAGAAGGTAGGGGCAAAGGGCAGGCAGATAACTATGAGCTTAGAACTATTCTTGGTAATGTGCTCTTTGAACTTAAGAACTGAGTTCAGAGTGCATAATTTTATTTTTATTTA
>NW_008420887.1:0-305 GCF_000622305.1 Nannospalax galili | reverse complement strand
GGACGTAAGATAAAAGTTGTTCATTCATACAAAAACCAGATTTTAAAAGAAGAGGACTTCTGCATTCATTTCACACTCGTTACCACCCATGTTCCAGGAGCGTGACAAATGACTCATCTTTGATGGGCATCCACTGATGCTGGAAAAGCCAAGCTCCAATTTCAGAATTGGTGGCAAGCACCTGTCTTTCATTTCTCACAGAGTAAAAGGAAACATGTGAGTCAGAGAACAAGTGAAATGGTCAAGATAGAATTTCAAAGAGATGCAAAGAACACTGTGGGAAAACGCTACAGGCCACAGAAAAA
>NW_008420886.1:0-305 GCF_000622305.1 Nannospalax galili | reverse complement strand
TGGGGAGCAGAGACAGGAGGGTCTCTGGTACTTACTGCTCAGCCTGCCCAGCTATCAGTGAGCCCCAGGTCGCTGTAAGAGATTGTCAGAAAATAAGATGGACAGCTCTGAGGAAAACATCCAAGTTTGACCTCTGGCTCCAACACACATGTATGCATGCCCCCCGACACCTGCACCTCTCCCCAAACATACCCACACCCACAAACACAAATAAAACAAATGAAAGCAAGCATACAAGAGTTCTGGTGTAAGGCTGAACTGGGTTTGAATTGTGTCTCTGCCTCTATTTGGCAAAAAGATTTTTG
>NW_008420885.1:0-305 GCF_000622305.1 Nannospalax galili | reverse complement strand
GGGGTTCAGTTCCCAGCATCCTCATGGTGGTTCACAACCACCTCTAGCTCCAGTTCTAAGGGGATCTGAAGTCCACTGTAGCTCCTCACAGGCTCCTGCAGGAACATGGTGTGCATATCTCATGAAAGCACACACAACATACACATAAAAATAATAAATTTTAAAAGGCAAAGGGATATTAGGAGATCTGTAATCAATGAATTTGCTATTCATACCTCATGATTAATAAAACTCCATATTCTCTAGTTAATTATGGAAGCACCAAATCTACACAAAGGTGGGCATAATTTTCTCAGACTGTCCTT
>NW_008420884.1:0-305 GCF_000622305.1 Nannospalax galili | reverse complement strand
CAATATGACTTCACAATGTTCCATTGTGCGACCACAATGCTCACTTTGCAACCACAATGCGCCATTGTATCACTACAATGATCCATTGTGTCATCAACATGGTCGATATGCAACCGTGGTGCTCAATATCCCCTCACAATCTCCCAATGTCACATCACAATACTCCAATGGGTCATCATAATGCCTCCATGTGACATGACAGTGCTCCAAAAAAGAGCTCAATGTGACATCACAATGCTGCTTGTCCCCTCACAAGGCCCCTAATGTGTTATCACGATGTTCAGTGTGCAAATATAATGTCAAAA
>NW_008420883.1:0-305 GCF_000622305.1 Nannospalax galili | reverse complement strand
GTTTGCGTTGAGCTTTAGGGTTAGGGCTAAGTTTAGAGTTAGGGTTAGGGTCAGTGTTAGGTTAAGTGTTAGGATTTGGGTAGGTTAGGGCGAGGATTAGGGTTAGAGTTAGGTTTTGGTCCAGTGTTTGGGTTAAGGCTCTGGTTATGGTTATGGTTAGAGGTTTTTATAGGGCTAGGGTTATGTGTATGGTTACGCTTAAATGTAGGATTAAAGTGAATTTTCAGATTGGGGTTATGTTTAGTGTTATAGTTAGGGTTAGGGTTAGGGTTAGGGATAGGGCTTGGTTTAGGGCTAGGTCTAGG
>NW_008420882.1:0-305 GCF_000622305.1 Nannospalax galili | reverse complement strand
TGGAACTTGACTTTCCTGAGCATTTCAAATGGCATTTTGATATTGGTTCTGGCTGTGAGTTACAGTTTATTCTTAACATTTAGCTGCTGCAGTTTCACACAATGGGGATCTGGCAATCAGGTACTATTAACAGGCTTATTATTGGGCATTTTAACCAGATTTTGAGGGTTAAAGCAATCTCAATCTGGTTTGACACCGCATCTGAGAAAATCTTACTGATATCCACTCCCTCGTTACTGAGACAGACCCCATTTTTGTCGTGAATGCTGTGTGGACATATCTCCAGTTTGCAGGTAGGCTGTATC
>NW_008420881.1:0-305 GCF_000622305.1 Nannospalax galili | reverse complement strand
CCTAACCCTAACCTTTAACCCTAAACCTAAGCCAAACCCTAACCCTAACCCAAACCCTAACTCTAACCCTAACCCTAAACCTAACCCCTAACCATAACGCGGCCCTATCCCTAAACCTAACCCTAACTTTTAACCCTAAACCAATGCTGAACCTTAACCCAAACCCGAACCTGAACCCTAGCCCTAGACTTAGCCCTATCCCTAGCGCTAACCTTAACTCTAAACTGAACCTGAAACCGAACTTGATTCCTAGGCCTAGTGCTGGCCCTACCCTAACCCTAACCCTAACCTGACAAAAACATGAA
>NW_008420880.1:0-305 GCF_000622305.1 Nannospalax galili | reverse complement strand
ATGAGCTCAGGAAGATGGTGTGTGACTAAGAGGATAGTGCTACACAACAGTTTCATGAGAAAGAGGTGATCTGTTTAGGATCACAAAGCAATGGCTTCCATGAATTTTATTTATCATGTGCAGTACAAGGATCTGGCAGTATTCCCCCCATGGTTTGTGAGGCATCCCTGCCGTGTACCTCATGCCTGTGTCTGCATGGATCCTTTTCTTGAATCCATGTTTGCTATTACTTACCTGTGGTCAAGGGCGAGGTAGTCTTCAGGCATGGAGGATGGGGAATGAGGAGTGAGGGAAATTTTGTGTAT
>NW_008420879.1:0-305 GCF_000622305.1 Nannospalax galili | reverse complement strand
CTCTGTGTCCATCTACATTTACTTCTCTTACCACGTTTGCTATATGAATACGAGATGGGGAAAAAAAATCACAAATGTAGTACTGAGTTCCGCGGGACCTTATACGGTTCCCTGCCTAAGCACCGCTGCAATTCTTCCAGACACTTACCCCTCTTCATATACACCTACAAATCCTTTCTCTTCTTGTGGCAGATGGTCTAACAACTCCATGGGTAAATTCCATGTCCCCTTACCTGGGGACCTATCTGCACATGTACATTTTGGTTTCTTTCCTTCCTGGCTCTTCTCCTGCAAGCAAATTCTTT
>NW_008420878.1:0-305 GCF_000622305.1 Nannospalax galili | reverse complement strand
AACAAGGGAACCCACATCTCTACCACAGCCAAGGCAAAGGACCCTGTAAACATGACCAAGCTGCCCATGAGAGTCGAGCGTCTGGACAAATAAGTTCAAGCAAATCACAGACTCACGTTCCAGGGGAGAAAACAGCAGGCAAAGTTAGGAGTGACAGTGCCACTGGGTACGATACTGACAGCAGCCAAGACTCAAGGGACAAAGGAAGCAACCACAGCAACAGAACTAAGAGTCGGAACCACGGCTGGAGACCCATGAGAGAAACACTGAATGTCGACAGTGTTTTTAGTGAAAATGAAAAGAAG
>NW_008420877.1:0-305 GCF_000622305.1 Nannospalax galili | reverse complement strand
AGGTGACACGACCATCTGCACATCAGAGAGGGCAGGTGACAAGACCATGTGAACATCAGAGGGGGCAGGTGACATGACCGTCTGCACATCAGAGGGTCACGTGGTACGACCATCTGATCGTCAGAATGGGCAGGTCCCACGACCATCTTTATGGCAGAGAGGGCAGGTGACACGACCTTGTGCACGTAAGAGTGGGCAGGTGACATGACCATTTGTGGGTCAGAGGGAGCAGGTGACACGACCATGTGCACATCAGAGTGGGCATGTGACATGACCATCTTTATGGCAGAGAGGGCAGGTGACAC
>NW_008420876.1:0-305 GCF_000622305.1 Nannospalax galili | reverse complement strand
AAAAAAAAAAAGCTAAACCCAGGCTAAAACACAGCATAATCCTAACGTGGCCTAGAACAGACTGGGCTGAGGTAGGTGTGTCAGCTCTGGGATGAAAATTCAGAGAAAGAAGGCGACTTCTGAGCAGAAGCAGAGGCTTGAAAACGGAAATGTCACATGCACTTGTGTAAAAATAGGACAGGTCTCTGGTCTCATTTCTCACATTTAACAAATAAGGCAAATGAGAGAGGCAGATTTAAGTCAGTGCAATAAAAGTCTTCAAGTAGCACAGGCTGTGCTGTCTTCTGGCCTCTGCACATGCATAG
>NW_008420875.1:0-305 GCF_000622305.1 Nannospalax galili | reverse complement strand
CTGCTGCCGAATGCTCTTTAATTATGATGACCGTGGCTGCTTGACCTTTGTCTCCAAGCTAGACCTTCCGAAACAGAGCATCCAGTGCGACATGTCTGCCACGGAACGCTTCCACAGCATGGACAAGAGGGCCACAACCGAGGACCGCAACAGGCCTTGGAGACGCTGCACCAGAACAGCATCACTCAAGTGGCAGTTTATGAGGTGGACAAGGAAGACTGTGGCAAAGTTTGCACTACTGGTAGTGATGGATTCACGACAATTTGGGATTTCAAGACCCTAGAGTCCTCGATACTGGGCCTCCG
>NW_008420874.1:0-305 GCF_000622305.1 Nannospalax galili | reverse complement strand
GCTCATTCTTCTAACTACCAGGGTAGCTGGGGGCCAGTGCAGAGCTATGTCTGTCTTCACAAGCTACCCTCCATCAAAGTATTCCAGTTTGAGTTCTCTGAAAGCAGATGATGGGACTGATACTATAAACCTATCAGGATTCACAGTAAAACTCTGTGGGGAATCAACCTGTTGGAGAATGCCTTGGTGCACAGTGGGCTCAGTATGCTGAGTGAGGCCTGGAAACAGTCAACGTGTAACCTGCATGCAAGGGCTACGAACAACTGACTTTGATGAGGAAAACCAAGTGTTTCCAACCACTGAGA
>NW_008420873.1:0-305 GCF_000622305.1 Nannospalax galili | reverse complement strand
TGTGGGATGTTTATTTGCTACATGTGGGATCAGGACTTCATCCTGGCCAGGAGATTCCTGCAGATCTGTGGGCTCCCAGAAGCTAGAATTCCTTACAATCCACCCAAGGACATAGTCCAAGCTGAATAAATATGTAATCCCAGTAGATGTAGGTGAAGAGATGAGGAGTTCAAAGTCATCTTCTGCAAGTTTAAGTCATCCTAGGCGGCATGAGACCCTGTCTGAAAAAGAAAAAGAAAAAGCCACAGGTGCAGGCCTGTAGTCCCAGCACTTGGGAGGCAGAGGCAGTCGGATCTCTGTGAGTT
>NW_008420872.1:0-305 GCF_000622305.1 Nannospalax galili | reverse complement strand
GAGGCAACAAGAGACTGAGGGACCAAGACCCAGGAAGAAAGAAAATGCAGACGCACATCTGAATTTGGGGCTCCTTTTTGTCTAGAGGAATCAGGATATTCTAAAGACAGCTACTTAAGAGGCTCAAGTGGGCATAACTTTATGTGTGTGTGTGATGTATGCACACATGTGTGCGAGGGTGTCCTGGGTGCAAGGAAGACAAAGGGGAACATCAGGTGCCCTGCTCCATCAGTGTCCACTTATTCCCTTGAACGGAGTCTCTCATTAAACTTAGAGCTAAGCTGGTGGCCAGCAAGGCCCAGTGA
>NW_008420871.1:0-305 GCF_000622305.1 Nannospalax galili | reverse complement strand
AGTGCAGGCCAGAGCTGATGAAGGTCTGAACTGTGAGGGCTGAAAGATGCCATAGCTTTGGAGGGCTAGCCTACATCCCAGGGGTCTCAGGATTCCTCAACGCTACAGAGGAAAGGAATGCAATACCATCCAACCCCAACCAAATGTCTTTAACCTGAATGGGGTTTTGATGAGGGTCCTGCTTCCCCTTTGGGTGGCCAGGAGAAGTCAGTCACTGCTCCAGGAGAGTCTAAATGAGAGACCTGGGAAGCTAAGGCTGTATAGGCAAGATATTTGGAAATGCTATTTTTGCAGTTATATTGAAA
>NW_008420870.1:0-305 GCF_000622305.1 Nannospalax galili | reverse complement strand
GCTGCTCTTACAGAGGACCCGGGTTCAGTTCCCAGCACCCACATGGTGGCTAATAACCACCCATAACTCCAATTCCGAGGAATCTGACACCCTCTTCTTCTCCATGGGCATTGCACGATATGGGTGCATGCATGTATATGCAGGCAATAAACTCATAAATGTAAAATAATAAAAAGAGACAGCCTTAATTTTTTGGGTCTTGGCAAATAAGTGCTGAAAATAACTCATTGACTTGAGTCTAGCACACAACACGTTTTTTGTTTTTTATGTGTATGAGTGTATTGCCTGCATGTATGTAAGTGCAC
>NW_008420869.1:0-305 GCF_000622305.1 Nannospalax galili | reverse complement strand
CAAGAGACACCAGGAGATTCAGGAAGCAGGTTTATTCAGGCTATCTGTGGCCCAGAGAGTCTCTTGTCTCCGGACCCTGATTCAGGGGAGTTTACACATTTTGTAGGATTGCATATTCCTAAGCATTATGTATATTCAAAAACATTAGAATAAACTTCCATTTTCTTTATTTAGGCTCATTTCTTAGAAAAGGGCTTGGAAGGGTCCCAAGATTTAGGATTTTATACATTGTCAAAGCAACTTAAAAGTTTTCATAAAAACAGGGCAGGAAGATGCAGGTAAGGCATTTTATTTTATTTTATTTT
>NW_008420868.1:0-304 GCF_000622305.1 Nannospalax galili | reverse complement strand
CGTGTCACCTGCCCTCTCTCACATGCACATGGTCGTGTCACCTGCCCTCTTATTCGTGCACATGGTCTGTCTTCTGCCCTCCTTGACGTGCACATGGTCGTGTCACCTGCCCAGTCTGATGTGCACATTCAAGTCACCTGCCCCCTCTGACATGCACATGGTAGTGTCACCTGTCCCCTCTCATGTTCAGATGGTCGTGTCTCCAGCCCCTCTGACTTGCAGATTGTCATGTCACGTTCCCCTTCTGACTTGCACATGGTCATGTCACCTGCACCCTCTGACTTACAGATGGTCGTGTCACCTG
>NW_008420867.1:0-305 GCF_000622305.1 Nannospalax galili | reverse complement strand
ACTTGCTGCTTCATGACTTGCTAGTGCCTCATTCTTCTCATATTACTCATTTCAAATAAAGGTGAATATAACCTAGTCATCCCTACCTTGTTTGGGCAGAGGTATTTTTGTTTTTAAAAAATATATGGGTAATTCATAGGCTTATCTATAACCTGGGGCCTGGCTTGTCAGGTGAGACAAGTGTTATGAGCTGCCACTTTTGAGGGTGTTGCTGATGGATTTTTGAACTGATTTTTTAAAATTTTATTTATTATTTTTATGTGTATAAGTGTATTGCCTGCATGTATGTGAGTACACCCGTGTCA
>NW_008420866.1:0-305 GCF_000622305.1 Nannospalax galili | reverse complement strand
CTGGTAGTAGCTTGGGGGGAGAAAAGGCTAAAAGGAGAAAAGGTGCGAGCCTTGCATTGGTGGATGGACACAGTGGTGTCCCACGTTGTGCGCCCCTGGAGGGGGGTTGGAAAGGCTATGACCAGTGCTGTGCATATGCTCCCTCAATGAGAGCCAGCTGCCATCCAGGTGTGTGTGGCATGAAGTCATGTTGCCCAAGGGGAAGCCTGCAGGGGCAGGGAGGACTACAGGAGAAAGCCCTCCACATGTGGTTGTCCTCTGATGAGCCCCTTCCCCAAGAAAAAGTTTATGGAAAAAAATGGCTT
>NW_008420865.1:0-305 GCF_000622305.1 Nannospalax galili | reverse complement strand
GGAGGACTAGCTACCCCATTCCTCTGAACACTGTCCCTGCAAGCCTCTCTAACAGGCTGGCTCCTAGTCCTTAAACCTAAATCCCAGGACCAGACCAGATTAACTACTCACCCTACCATAGATCCCTAAGTTCCCACCCAGGCAGCCCCTTCACTGCCAAACTCCCAGCCTCCGATCAGGCAGACAGACTTGCTCAGCCAGGACTGCAAACCAAAATTCAATTAAACAAAAGCAGTGTAGACATTCCTGTTCAACACATAACTGACAAAGAACATCCATATGCCCAGACAGCAACACAAAAACAC
>NW_008420864.1:0-305 GCF_000622305.1 Nannospalax galili | reverse complement strand
ACGCCCTGCGGTGTCGGGAGTGGGAGCAGTGGTCTGCCCCGGTGTCGAAGTGCACCGGCCCTCCGAGGAGCGTCCCCGTGCCGGCGAGGCCATGCCGGGTTGCCGGCTGCCGAAGGTCCGCTCCGGGAACCTGTCTGACCCGGCGCCCGCCATGGAGCGGGCTGCCCGGCCCTGGGCCCACACCCGCGCCGCGCTAGGCCGCCTGGAGAAGCTGCTGCATTGCTCCCGCTGGTGAGGACGGGCGGGTCTGCGGCGCGGGAGGGTGCGGTCCCCGCCCCTCGAGCCGGAGCGGGCTGCCCCTGCCC
>NW_008420863.1:0-305 GCF_000622305.1 Nannospalax galili | reverse complement strand
ATGGGTGGTTATATAATTAGCTGTGAAGCTTCTGAAGGGCCTATACTGACGTTATTTGCTCCCATGTTCCATACCCTCAGGAGCCACGTGGTAAGGGACTCTTTGATTGCTTGCTTGTAAGTTTTTTCCTAGTTTTAATAGTTCCAGTGTGAAATATTTTCTATCTACAGTACTCTTAGCTTTTTATCCTTTTTGTTTCAAAGGTTAAATCTGAGGGGCAGCCTCAGCCACTTTCATTTTTGGGTCGTTTCTTCTTTCATTATTATCTGTCTTTTTTTCCAGAGTCCTTGGACCTTACACAAGTT
>NW_008420862.1:0-305 GCF_000622305.1 Nannospalax galili | reverse complement strand
GTTTTGTTTATTTATTTGGGATTTTTTGAGGCAATAGCTCTCTGCAGCCACAGCTGGCCTGGAACCCATTATGAAGACCAGACTGGCCTTGATCTAACAGAGATCCCCCTGCTTCTCCCCTCAGAGTGGTGGGATTAAAGGTATGCACCACCACTTGTCTCCCTATTGACAGATTTTAAGGAGCAATTATCTTCCTAAAATGGTGACTTTACATATTTGCCAATCTATCTACATTTACCTAATACATGTCTTTCATTCATTAGGGAAATGAAAATAATACCTGGGATATGAAGGAATTACTATCT
>NW_008420861.1:0-305 GCF_000622305.1 Nannospalax galili | reverse complement strand
AGAGAGAAGAATAGTAGGAGAAAAGTGTTACTAAGGAAGAAATAGCAAATACAGGGTAGTTCAAGGGGAAGGGGGAAGGAGGCCTATACAAAGAACTATGGGAATAAAGGGGAACATTCTCCTGATAGTTAAAAAAAATCCTTAAGCATAGAAGGAACCCTACAGGGATGGAATAAAGCCCTACCAGAAGCCAGTTGGCTATTAAATGAAAATCCCAGCGCCAGAGGTGGGCTGCCCCCCTATGAGCTCTACACTGGAAGTGGATGATAAAACTTCATTGCTGAAGACACAGCATGATATAAGTG
>NW_008420860.1:0-301 GCF_000622305.1 Nannospalax galili | reverse complement strand
AGAGAGAGAGAGAGAGAGAGAGAGAGAGAGAGAGAGAGAGAGAGCGCCTGAGAGCTTCAGGGAGGTGTGGCTTGATTTCTGCAGGATAGGGTTATCTAGTCTGGTCTCTTGGAATGATCAGCATGTTGAAGTGCCAGGTTCATCATCTAACAAGTAGGCTGATGAACTCTTCATGGTTTCAGGCCACTTTTATAGATGTACTTGACAACTGTCCACTGACCTAGTATTATGGAGATTCATAAAACAAATGCCAATGAGTCTCTTGATTGTGAGAATTCAGGGCCCCCCAGGAACCCATTTA
>NW_008420859.1:0-305 GCF_000622305.1 Nannospalax galili | reverse complement strand
TCGCAGGTTATCTACCTCTGACTTAGCAGTGGCACTATTTCCCCCGCGGTTTATCTACATCCGACTTAAAGGGGGCAAAGGACCGAAAATGAAAGCGCCTTCTGACTCGCAAACCCTGCCGACTTATCTACGCCGGACTTATCTGGCTCAACAATTGTACTTATGGAAGCAGAAGAGTATAAGGAGGAGCAGGATGGTGGCTCCTACTGCTATCAGAGCACCTTCTATCGCCCCAGCCCAGAAAGCACTTAACCCTAGAGATAACAACCCAGATTCAAGAAGGGACATACCTCTCCGACGCGGGT
>NW_008420858.1:0-305 GCF_000622305.1 Nannospalax galili | reverse complement strand
CTGGGATTAAAGGCATGTGCCACCACGCCCAGCAATTTTCTTTTGTTTTTATTGGTGCTGGGGATAAAACCCAGGGTGTCTTTTTCTCCTGTTTATTTCAGTTTAATTTATAGGCTCCATTTTTCCTTGTTAACACTAATTTCTCCCCACTTTGAGAGACTACTAAGGGCCTACAGTTTATGTTCTCCTGAGCAACAGCAAATCTAATAAATTTAGTGAAGCATGATCAGCAGGTTTTGCTGGAAGTCATTGGGAAGCTGACAATGCAGCCTATGAATGTGCAATGTGAGTGCAAGACTATCCCT
>NW_008420857.1:0-303 GCF_000622305.1 Nannospalax galili | reverse complement strand
TCTTTCTTTCTTTCTTTCTTTCTTTCTTTCTTTCTTTCTGAGACAGGATCTCACAATATAGCCTTGACTGGCCTGGAACTATGTAAGTAGACCAGATAGGCCTCAATTCTCAGGTATTCTCTTGTCTCTACCTCCTGAGTGCTGGGATTAAAGGCAAGTGCTAAGATGCCCAGCTCATGGACGGCTCTTGATCCAGGGAACACTCAATAAATCCATGCTGTGATTTATTGATTTTGTGTGTTATGTTTTGTTGTGGGTATGTGTGGTGTATGTGTCTGTGGTTTGTGCATTTGAATTCAGGTG
>NW_008420856.1:0-305 GCF_000622305.1 Nannospalax galili | reverse complement strand
AAAAAATATTAAACTAATACTATGTTTTATATTATGATATTAACATGAGTTCTTGGGGACAAACAAGAAAGGAAAGTTTATGGTTTAAGAGTAGTATGTTTGTGTGTCAAATTGATAACTGCTGAATTTGTGATGGCTAATGTTGGTTGTTATATACATTTGGTTTTTCATACCACCTAAGTGTTATTTTTCTTTCTTTTCTCTCTCTCCCCTTGTATAACCCTATTCCCCTTCTTCCCAGTTAGAGTACTTCCCATTTTCTTCATTTCCCCCTTGATAACACCTGTGGCCTACTATGCCCCTCT
>NW_008420855.1:0-305 GCF_000622305.1 Nannospalax galili | reverse complement strand
TTTTTTTAAATAATTAATATTTATAGCAATAGAAATTTTACAAAATACTAAGTATGTGTCCATTAGTTCACACTTAACCTCCTGTTTATCCTTGAAATGAACTGGTATACAAAAGTGACTGTTATGTTCATGTTGCTTTGAAAAATAAAATAATTTCCCACCATACCACTTCCAAAGTGTGTTATCCCCTGGCTTTAGGACATTATTGAAAGTACTTTAAGATAAACAAGTAAAGCAAAGAAAGAATAAATGGTAGGGACCATCAAAGACTGAGATTTCTTCATTGCTAATACGCACTCAGGTTT
>NW_008420854.1:0-305 GCF_000622305.1 Nannospalax galili | reverse complement strand
TTGTTTTGCCCTTTTACATCACAAAGTGTCCTTATAAAAATAAGGTAGCAATTCATTTCTGACAGGCATTTAAAATTCTGGCATTTAGGAGCTGGCTGGTCGCTTCTGCATTGACTGTGGATAATAAATGTCTAAAAAGATATTGAATAGATAAACAGAAACTGTCACGAGTGAATATTGTCATGACAATACATATTCAGATCATTTGTTCCTAATTGGCTTACTGTCCTAAATTTTATTTTTCATTTAGACAAAGCAAAATTTGGGGCCATGTGCTCAGTATGAAATGCAAATCATGTTTCCTT
>NW_008420853.1:0-305 GCF_000622305.1 Nannospalax galili | reverse complement strand
CTGTGATCAGCTCACAGCCTCCACTGGTATCACACCCAACTCTTTGGCTCCACTAATTGGCTACTGCTATGTTTTTGGTTCTGAGGCATATATTGCTCCGCAGTAGAATCCATTTAAGCTTGAGTCCCTTTGTAGGAGTGTTTTTAAAAAATATATTTTATTTACTATTTTTATTTTTTATGTGTATGAGTGTATCTCTGGCAAGTAGGTAGGTGTACCTGTTCTGTGCAATGCCTGCCAGAGGTCAGAAGAGAGTGTCAGATTCCCTGGAACTGTAGGTATGGATGGTTGTTAGCCATCATGTG
>NW_008420852.1:0-305 GCF_000622305.1 Nannospalax galili | reverse complement strand
GATCAGGCTGGCCTCTGGAGTATCTGTGAGGAGCTTTGCTTAATTCAGTTAATTCGTGTGGGAAGACCCAACCCACTGTGGGCAGAACCATTCCCTGGGCTTGGGTCCTGGAATGTATAAGAGCAGAGAGAGTGGGCTGTGTACTGCACATGCATACAATAATTCTCTCTCTGTTCCTGCATATGATGTGACTAGCTGCCTCGAGTCCCTGCCTTGACTTCTTTGCCATGTGGACTGTAACCTGGAATTGTAAGTCAAATGAACCATTTCTCTCCTAAACTGCTTTTGTCACAGCAACAGAAAAC
>NW_008420851.1:0-305 GCF_000622305.1 Nannospalax galili | reverse complement strand
ATGCTCATATTTTCTCTGCTATGTTTTTATAAAACCATTCTACACATAACATCAGCATCACTCAGAGTAATTGGTAACAAGCTGGGCCTGATGGTGCAGGCCTGTAATTCCAATTACTTGGGAGGCTAAAGGCAGGAATATCACAAGCTCAAGGCCTGCCTGGGCTACAGAATGAGTTCAAAAGCTAGCATGGGTATCAGGTCCTGCCCCATATAAAAAGTTAAAAGAGTGCCAGGCATGGTAGCACATGCCTCTAGTCCCAGTACTCAGGAGGCAGAGGCAGGCAGATCTCTGTGAGTTCAAGG
>NW_008420850.1:0-305 GCF_000622305.1 Nannospalax galili | reverse complement strand
AGAATTCCACCTAAGTAACATATTAGCATATTATTTGAAATTCAAGTTTAAATGGGTATCCAGCTTTTTTCCTGGGAAACCTACACCTTCATGGTGACTCTCTGTGGTCAGTAACATGTTGACCCCAGCTCACCTCCCTCAACAGGAGTATCATGGAAAACCCTTCTTTCCCTCATTCCTGACTTTACACTCCTCAAGGCCCCAAGAACAAGAAGCGGTTTTCCCCTCCAGGAGGACTCTAAGCCTCTTCAGTTTCCTATTTCTGACCCAGAATGTTTGATTGTGAAATCCATTCCTTTCAGAGG
>NW_008420849.1:0-305 GCF_000622305.1 Nannospalax galili | reverse complement strand
CCAAACTGGACCATTTTCTACTGAGACTAGACAGCAACATTTTTACTAGTTTTTTAGATTGGAATTCCTCATAGAGAGTGCACTCCATTATCCATGCTGAAATTGATATTTATTCTAGATATTGACTTGCCTTTCCTACACATTTTCCTGCCAAACTACCTTAAATTTACAGACTGCTTCATCCACCATTGTGGTGTTTGACACAGCATTACATATGAAGTTTCGTGGGATCTGCAGATCTTCAGCTGGGTATCGGTTTCTGGGTTGCTATCCAGGTGTGGATCCAAGCACAACCTTGTGAGTCT
>NW_008420848.1:0-305 GCF_000622305.1 Nannospalax galili | reverse complement strand
GGTCTTCTGCAAGAACAACCAATGTTCTTAACCACTGAGTCATCTCTCCAGACCCAAAGCCTCTTTTCTTTAAAGCCCCTTGTCAGACTTATGAGTTAGGCTACACTCATAAAATGAACTGAGAAGTATTTCTTTTTCTTCTTGTTTTTAAAAAAGTCTGTATAAGACATAGTGTTATTTTATCCTTAAATGTTTGATAAATTCACCAGTGAGACAATCTGGACCTAGAGAACTCCATGGAAAGATTTTAATTAAAAATTCAATGCTTTAATCAAATACAGAACTACCCAAATTTTCCATTTCTT
>NW_008420847.1:0-305 GCF_000622305.1 Nannospalax galili | reverse complement strand
AAAAATGCCATTCATGTGATTCATTTTTATATTTATGTATGACATCTTGAATGACACATATTTAACTTTCCAGAATCATATATAGCATAATATATCACAAACAGCATCATTAACATTTTAAATAGGGGTTACTTCTGTATTCATGAGTTAGACTTAGTAGTAGATTAAATATAATTGCAAGTGCATACTTGTAATAATGTTACACAATTGTCAATTACATGTTATTAATGGGAGGCTAAATTTTCCATGAGTTAAGAGACAATGTCAAATTTCAAATTCCAAGGTTTATAGTAATATCACCCATA
>NW_008420846.1:0-305 GCF_000622305.1 Nannospalax galili | reverse complement strand
CTTGTGTTTTAAATGAAGAAGGGTTAGGACATTGAGGGGCAAAGTGTAGATATTACTGGTTGCTAAGCTGCTGACTTGGTACTTATTTTATATGCAAAAGAGAATATTTGGAGTTTTGTTCATGGGTTTGTATGAGTTAAAATTTTCATTAAGATTAAATTCGTAAGTAATAAAATACATTAGAATAGAAAGTTAAGAGGAGATACTTTTTAATGACTAATTAAAAGGCCATTACATTCACTTAAGTGAGAGTTGTATATTAGTTGCTTTTCTGTTGCTATGATAAAACACCATGACCAAAAAAA
>NW_008420845.1:0-305 GCF_000622305.1 Nannospalax galili | reverse complement strand
CACTTGGAGGTAGGTGCCACTTCACCCAAGTCCAGTGAGAATGGCTAGCATAAGGAAATCTGGTAGGAACCCAAGCACACACATTACCCTCATACATACACTTTTCCAAAATTGTCTCCACGGTATATTTGAAGTTTTCATGCATCTCGCGTACACATACAAATCTGGGGGGACGGGAGGCAGAAGAAGGCAGAAGCAGATGTGAACAAGAAAACGAGAAGCAGTCAGATTCACAAGCTTCAGTCTTCCAATGGTAAGGCCATCCTAGCCTGGGGCTACAGGGAGACTACATCTCAAAAACAGAA
>NW_008420844.1:0-305 GCF_000622305.1 Nannospalax galili | reverse complement strand
AGCAGAATACTGGCATGACCCCATAAAGGAGGACGTGTACTGCAACCACAGTGTCTTCTTGGCAGACATAAACCAAGAGAGAAGTGAGTGTCAATGAATCCTACAAGAAAAACCTGATGGCCCTCAAGAAGTTTGGGATGGTGAAATTCCTCAACGATTCCATTGTGGACCCTGTAGTGTATGAGTGGTTTGGATTTTATAGAAGCGGCCAGGCCAAAAAACTATTCCCCTCCAGGTGACCACTCTATACACAGAGGACCGCCTGGGACTAAAGGAAATGGACAAAGCAGGGAAGCTAGTGTTTT
>NW_008420843.1:0-305 GCF_000622305.1 Nannospalax galili | reverse complement strand
TCTTCTCTGCCAGTCGCTATCAATTGCCAATAGATCCTCAGCTACGTAGGGCTGGTGCTACTTGTGCAGCGCCTCCATCCGTGCTGAGGTTTTGAGTCATTTGGGCTTGCACGGGTCCTGTGCATACTGTCACCAGTACTATGGGTTCATATGTGCAACTGCCCTGTTGTGTTCAGAAAACAGTTTCTTTGTATTCATCCACTAACTCTGGTTCTTACAATTTTTCTGCCCTCTCTTCTACACAGATCCCTGATCCTTGGTAGGAGAGGGTGTGTTACAGATGTCCCATTTAGGGCTGAGCACTC
>NW_008420842.1:0-305 GCF_000622305.1 Nannospalax galili | reverse complement strand
TTATGGTTGGTGTTAGGGTTAGACTTAGGGTTAGGGTTAGTGTTTGGGTTCGTGTTCTGGTTAGTGTTAGGGTTCGGGTTCCGGTTAGGGTTAGGGTGAGATTTTAAGTTTTGGGTTAGGGTTAGTCTTAGGGTTTGGTTTCGGATTCTGGTTTAGGTTAGGATTCTGGGTAGGGTTAGAGGTTAGGGTTGGGTTAGTGTGGGAGTTAGGGTTAGGGTTAGGGTTAGGATTAGAGGTTAGGGTTATGGTTAAATTTAGGGTTAGGGTTTGGCTATAGCGTTAGGGTTAGAATTATGTTTCAGATT
>NW_008420841.1:0-305 GCF_000622305.1 Nannospalax galili | reverse complement strand
CCCAGTGGCTTTCCAGGCTTCATGGACTGTGTGGTATAAATCTTTAGAGAAATATTAAAAAGTGATGTCTTTGACTACTGTCACCTTTGGAACATTGCATCAAGTATCTGTGTGTGCAAAGGTAAGAAACGCTTTCTGCCAGCTTTTATCTTGAGAAAAATCTCTGCCAGAAAGCAGTCTTCTTCAACTTGAATTCTTTTCCTTCTCCAAGCTGTACTTCCCAGTAATCTCTCTTTGTGAAGATAATAATCATATTCATTAACAATTCCACCATCTCTCAGAGGCATTAAAAGAATAAATATTGA
>NW_008420840.1:0-305 GCF_000622305.1 Nannospalax galili | reverse complement strand
CCAAATAAACCCTTTCCTCCTCAACTTAGTTTTGATCAGTGTTTTTAATCACAGCAATAGAAAGTAACTAGAACATGGACCCAAGATTTTTTTCTTGCTCTGATATGACATGCATTTTTGGTCCTAGCATATATATCTGGAATGGGTTTCCTAAATTTAGCCCCTCTGGCTCCAGTTTATTCCCTGTTCTCCAATGATTAGTTCTTAGGACCCAGCTTGCTTCACACTTTGGTCTGAGTTATAACAAACTCAATATAACACATGAAAGATGAGCATAAATAGCATCTTAAGCATAAATAATATCT
>NW_008420839.1:0-305 GCF_000622305.1 Nannospalax galili | reverse complement strand
ATCCCAGCACCCACATAGCAGCTAACAACTGTCTGTAACTCCAGTTCCAGTTCCAGTATCTGACAGCTTCTTCTGTCTTCCATGGGCATTGCATGACATGGGTGTACCTACCTACATGCAGGCAATATACACATACGCATAAAATAAAAAAAATAAAATATTTTAAAACAAACAAACAAAAACCCTCTAGCACTCAGGAGGCAGAGGCAGGTGGATCTCTGTGTATTCAAGGCTAGTCTGGTCTACATAGCACGTTCCAGGCCAGCTGGGGCTACAGGGAGACTTTGTCTCAAAAATACAAAAAA
>NW_008420838.1:0-305 GCF_000622305.1 Nannospalax galili | reverse complement strand
ATGTTGAAGAATCAATTAACAAAAATTTAACATGCAAAACATTATGTGTGCGTCAATGAAAGAAACAGCTTCCATTTATGATAGTAAAGTTTAGACCTTCCTGGAGGTAGGAATCTGCTTCCTCTTAGGGACCAGCTCAGGTTGAAACACAGGAGCTCACCAATTCCTTTCACAGAATCCCTGAAGATGGAAGCCCACACTGCACTCACCCCACCAGACAGACCCTCCAAGCTACCTCACTTTTCATTTCTTTGCAGAAGATCCTGTGTTCCAGAGCTTCTTGGTAGCTGGCCTGTTACTCAGTG
>NW_008420837.1:0-305 GCF_000622305.1 Nannospalax galili | reverse complement strand
CAGTCAGCATCACTTTAATCTGCATCACTGTCCACACTCACACCTCCCTCTAGCTAGAGCAATGCATATCTTCTGTTACTGAGAAGCCAGAGGAAGGACGGAGAGATGTTTTGTTCTATAAAGCACAGGAAGGACAGCTCAGTATTTAATAGCATGTAAGGTGCTACCTGTGGAAGTGTGTGCCAACAATCCCAGAGCTGGGGGAGGAGGCAGGAGGTTCCCTGGAGCTCACAGGCTCACAGGGCAGCCGACCTAGACTTTAAGGTAAGCTCCAGGTTCAATAAGAGACTGTCTTAAATTATAAG
>NW_008420836.1:0-305 GCF_000622305.1 Nannospalax galili | reverse complement strand
TGCACCTCCACGCCTGGCTTAAAACACTTATGTCTATGGGATGGCGGGGGGATGGCTTGCTGGGTAAAGTGTGAGGACTGGAATTCAGATCCCCAGAACCCACAGAAATGCCAGGTGGGCATGGTGGCACTTCTGTTAAGTCCAGTGCATGGAAGGTAGAGACGGGATCCTCAAGTGAGCTGGCTAGCTGTATGGACGAGCTCTGGGCTCAGTCCAAGATCTTGCCTTGGTAAGAAAGGGAGAGAGCAATTGAGAAAGACTCCCCATTTGACTTCAGGCCTACACACACACACACACACACACAC
>NW_008420835.1:0-305 GCF_000622305.1 Nannospalax galili | reverse complement strand
GGGAAAGAAAGAGACCAAAAGAGGAGGATAGTAGGAAGTAGATGTTACCAAGGGGGAAGTGGGGGGGGTGGTATTCAACTGGAAAGGGAAGAAGGAAGGACATACAAGGTGCCACAGGGGTAAAGGTGAAGAAGGAACTCAAGACAGGTGGTATAACAGGAGACAGGTATTACCGAGGGGAAAGTGGGGAAAATTGGGGTACTTAAACAGGGAGCGAGGAGGGAGGTAAGGTAGGGAGAGTCAGTGGAGAGATAAAAAAAAAAAAGCTCGGGTAGCATAAAATGTATTAACTCAAAAACCTCCTG
>NW_008420834.1:0-305 GCF_000622305.1 Nannospalax galili | reverse complement strand
TGGCTACCACAGCTCCACAAGTTCTGGCTCTCCATGGTCTTTGATGGCCATTCCTACTGCTCTCCTCCAGGCTCAGTCTATCTCAGCAGCTCTGACCACTGCCATGTTGGCCCTCTAATATAGGCCAGCTGTGTTCCAAGGCCTCCAGGGCTTGTGCTCTAGGCCTTCCCTCTACCTGAAACACTCACCAATAGCTCACTGATTCTTTAGTTTGTTTTCAGCTGTCTTCCCCACATAGTCTATAGTCTGAACAAAGCCCACAGCAACTGCAGCATATTGTTTCTGATTTTCGGTGGGCATAGTAA
>NW_008420833.1:0-305 GCF_000622305.1 Nannospalax galili | reverse complement strand
ATGGGAATCAAATTTGAGAAAATTTAGGATCCTTATAGCAAGGACCCTTGTCATTATCTCCCCTCATTTTTTGTATTTGTTTAATGACTGTTTGGTGGGAATGTTCAATAATTCCCTGACCCTGAGGATTGTATGGAATCCCAGTTATATGTTTTATATTCCAGTCAGAGCAGAAATGGCCAAAGGTAGAGGAAACATAACAAGGGCGATTATCTGTTTTTATTTGCCAAGGAATTCCCATAAGGACCATTGCATATGGCATGAGAAGCCATCTCACTAGAGCAGGCCAATGCAAAATGGACATT
>NW_008420832.1:0-305 GCF_000622305.1 Nannospalax galili | reverse complement strand
GCTGGGATTAAATGTGTGCACCACCATGCCCAGCAACTAGTTTTGAGTGTTCCTAAAAGTGTAGAGAAAAGTCGCTTCAAGAGTTTCAGGCTGATGTACATGCTGTCCCAAAATGTACACCATGTGATTCAACATGCCCTAAATTGTTTAATGTTTACTGTTTGATCCTGAACCTGATTTGAACCTTTAGCAAGCTCCTTATATGAATATGTGTGAAGAACTTGGGAGTATGAGCCTTTCGGAACAAATATTAACCATTTGAAGGACAGTTCTTCACCCACTGTTGTGGTTTGAATGAGAATGTT
>NW_008420831.1:0-305 GCF_000622305.1 Nannospalax galili | reverse complement strand
GGTGATTTGCATACAAACCACAGTTCTTTCTACAGCCTTCTCTCCCATACTATCTACCCCAGGACATCTGAACCCTGGGCTCTTGACATGCAGGGCCACATGCCAAGGACTCAGTATGAGTGCAGAGTGGGGGAGGGGAGGGTAAGGGGCACTGGTACCTGCCTTCATCTGCCTTCCCCCTTTTTGTTGAGACAGGGTCTCCCTGTAGCCCCAGTTAACCTGGAACTCCATATGTAAACCAGGCTGGCCTCTTTCTCACAGAGATCCACCTGTCTCTGTTTCCTGAGTTCTGGGATTAAAGGCGT
>NW_008420830.1:0-305 GCF_000622305.1 Nannospalax galili | reverse complement strand
CAGTGCACTATCACAATGGTCCAATGTAAAATCACAATGCTGAATGTGACATTGCAATGCCTGATGTGCCATAACAATACTCAGTGTGCCATCACAGTGCTCAATTATGCCTCACAATGCCCCAATGTGTCATCACAATGCTTAGTGACATCACAGAGCTCAATTTACTCTCACAATGCCCCAATGTGTCATCACAATGCTCAGTATGCCATCACAATGTCCCTACATGATATCAAAATGCTCCAATGTGTCGTCATAATGCTCAGTGTGCCATCACAATGCTATAATATGTCATCACAAAGCTC
>NW_008420829.1:0-305 GCF_000622305.1 Nannospalax galili | reverse complement strand
GGTCTCCTAGTGTCTGCAGATTCAATATGGGAAGAAAACTGGACATGAGTGCTCCAACCAGGTGGTTTATTTCAGACTTGAATTTAGAAGAAGGAACAGAAGAGAAAGCTGAGTAGATGCATTGTCGTGCGGCCAGTCACAGAAGAGGCTGTTCTGCTGTAAGTCATCCTTGTCCTGGCTTGGTGCGTCCTGGCATGGAACAGCCAACTCTGTCAAATGCCATGGAGCTTCAGCCCTTTTCTTAACCTTCTTCAGTGTCAGCAATGTGTGAAAGAAATTATTGTGTTAGGAAAGAAAAATATCAA
>NW_008420828.1:0-305 GCF_000622305.1 Nannospalax galili | reverse complement strand
CTTGCAAGAGCAATAAGACAAGAGAAGGAAATTAAAAGAGTAATAATTGGGGGAGATCAAATTTTCTCTATTTGCAGATGATATGATATCTAAGAGATGCTAAAAATTCCACCAGGAAACTCTAAGAAATGATTAACACTTTCAGTAAAGTGGCAGATTACAAAATTAATTTATAAAAGTCTGTAGTCTTTCTATATACCAATTACAAGCAATCAGAGAAATAGTATCTGGAAACACTCCCCTTCACAATAGCATCAAAAAAATAAAATATCTTGGAATAAACCTGACCAAAGACATCAAAGATC
>NW_008420827.1:0-305 GCF_000622305.1 Nannospalax galili | reverse complement strand
ACTCTTGTTCATGGCTGAGTGCTTTCTGGCTTTGGGTAGCACTTATGTGCATGGCCCATATCTACTAACATACTTAGAGAGCCATTTCTGACTCAATTGTCCACAAACCCCAGCAGAATCTAGTGTGAGCTCCTCCACCATCTCCCACCCTCCCATCTCTGCCTATGTATGCAAGTTCTCAGCTTGGTCAGGCAGACAGGCCAGAAAATCCTGAAAACCCAGAGGCATAAAAACTAAGAAAGGCTTGCTGACCTGTTTATGAAACTCTCGGGGTCCCTGAGCCTGGCCTGTGACTGCCATTCACA
>NW_008420826.1:0-305 GCF_000622305.1 Nannospalax galili | reverse complement strand
CCTCTGCCTCCCAAGTGCTGGGATTAAAGGCGTGCGCCACCATGCTTGGCTTTAAAGGAAGGATATCTTAACTTGCAATATAAGGGGCAGCTGGCAACACATATTTACAGGCATAGCCACAAACACCAGTGGTTGTGGAGATAGGGTCTGACTATTAGGAATCTGGGAGGAACTGTTGAGGCTAATGTTTAGGTTGACTTGGATAATGGTAATATGGAAATCATTTGTCAAAATTTATTTGACTTTACATTTAAAATTTGTGCATTTTACTATGGGTAGATTACATCTCCAAAAAAGAAAAAAAA
>NW_008420825.1:0-305 GCF_000622305.1 Nannospalax galili | reverse complement strand
CAAGTAGACACAGACTAAGGTAAAGTGAAAAAACAAAGTGGCCTAGAAAGCTTGGCAGCCAAGGGCTATGAGAAACTACAGGCATGCTGGATAAATGAGGATGAGGTGGGGAAGAGTTAACAGGTTCTACAGTGGTGTAGATTGAGGTGTGGAGCAGGGCAGGCTGGCAAGCCAGAAGTGGGTAGACAGGGATAGTGGGATACCGAGTGGGCTTTCAGGAAAGAAGGCAGCAGATTAGGGTGATCTGGAAAACAGAAGCTGGTAGAGAAGGCAGTGACAAGACTGGGGTGAGTAGAAGAAATGGG
>NW_008420824.1:0-305 GCF_000622305.1 Nannospalax galili | reverse complement strand
TGTGCCTGTGGGAAGGCATCATGGTGGAGAAGGCACAGTGGAGCAGAGCTGCTTACTTCCTGGTATCCAGGAAGCAGAGAAATATAGAGGGGATCAGGATCAAGGCATGCCCTTCCAATATGTATCCCAAGTGACCCGCTTTCTCTAGCTAGGACCTACCTCTTAAAGTTTCCACCGCTTTCCAAAATAGCATCTTTAGCTGGGACCAAGCCTTCAACACACAAGTCTGCTTCACATTGAAATCATAAAATATTTATTTAGGAAGTGCTGTAGATCAACAAATCAAAAATATGATGAATGCTGAT
>NW_008420823.1:0-305 GCF_000622305.1 Nannospalax galili | reverse complement strand
GAGCTGTTTCACTGTGTCTGGAGTTGTATCACTGCTGTTTCACTGCACCTGAGACCAGCCTCCATGGAAGTGTTTTCTTCCGTCAGTGCTCACTGGCCGTACTGACCCCGTTCGTCGCTTCTGCTCTCCTTGCCCTCGTGGGCCAGTGGCCAATGACCCGTGAAGAGAGGGAGAGACCCCTGCAGCTGGTGCCTGAACGTGCGGCTCCTGGAACGTGCAGAGTTTGTAAGTATCCCTCCTATCAGGAGGGCAAAGGCAGCTTTGCCTTTAAGCCATCACACCCTTGAGGATCAGCAATCTCTTTC
>NW_008420822.1:0-305 GCF_000622305.1 Nannospalax galili | reverse complement strand
TTGCTTGGGTCAGTGTTTCTATCACAGCAACAGAAAGTAACTAATACAATATGTTACTATTTTTTTTAAGTAAACAGACCAATAGTTAAAAAGAATACCTGGGCTGTTTTGTGGTGTGTACATGTCATCCTCCATTCTGGAGGTGAAGGCAGGAAATCAACAGTTAAGGGTCACTTCCTGCTTCATAGCAAATCAAAGCCACCGGAGGCTAAGTGAGACTCCGTGTTAAATTTAAAACATATCTTATGTATGCATTAAGTACTTTTTACGGTTTGTCTCACTTTCCTTAGCTCTAGGGACCTGAC
>NW_008420821.1:0-305 GCF_000622305.1 Nannospalax galili | reverse complement strand
AGGGGACCCTAACCCAGACAACAGACATAATCTTTCAGCTGAGAGCTGTGAGAGGAGGACTGTGCCAGGAGCGGGAATAGCACATGCAAGGGCCCTGTGGCTGGGAAGTGTGTGACTTCTCTTAGAAAACCAAAAGGCCAGTGTAACTAGAGGTAGAAGCTAAGGGGGGAGATGGTAATTTGAAAGCTGTGAATAAACTGCCTAGACTCACTGGTGTGTGCCAACTTTTGGCATCATCACAAGTTGGCACCTACAAAGTTCATACTTGAGAACTGTGCAATTGAATGGGAGAAGAAACACAGTAA
>NW_008420820.1:0-305 GCF_000622305.1 Nannospalax galili | reverse complement strand
TGTTGGTGGTGGTGATGACTATCAGCATGACCATGAAGGAAGTTGTGAAAATAGCAGATACCAAAAAAAGCCAACTGGATCTGTGACTGTGAAATAGAAAGTTCTTGGTCTATCTGTCTGCTTGAGTGTGAAATGTGGTTTTCTCCAATATTGATGTTACTCTATGAACAGTTCAAGCCAGCAAGTAACTATTGCCTCTACTTGCTTCACAGAAGCCAAAATGTTCCTTCTTAAATATTGGTATAATCATGTTTACAGAGTGATAGAGACAGGAAAATAGTAAGAACCAACATAATTGAAATTAT
>NW_008420819.1:0-305 GCF_000622305.1 Nannospalax galili | reverse complement strand
CCACCATGCACAGCACCAACCTGAATCCCTCCTTGCCCCTAGTCCTTGGAAGCTCAGGATGGCAATCAATCACAAGAAGTGGGGAGGGGTGTGGATGATTGCTGGGTTTGCACCACCTAATAACACCAGCAGTGTCTGGTGCTCCCACAGAACCCAGACAACAGAACCCAGCCTGGATACGGAGACTGCGGCTGCAAAAATGAAACCAAGGGAGGAAACTACACAAACTTAAAAACAATCACTCAAAATTGCCCCTCTCCCATTGTCCGAAGAGGAGGGGGGGAGGCAGGGGGGATGGGAGAGGA
>NW_008420818.1:0-305 GCF_000622305.1 Nannospalax galili | reverse complement strand
CCCAGCACCCACATGATGGCTAACAACAGTCCATAACTCCAGTTCCAGGGGCTCTGACACATTCTTCTGACCTGCGTGGACACTGCACAACTAGGGTGCCCTTCCACACGCAGGCAATACACTCATACACATAAAAAATTAGATTAATAAAATAGTTTTACAAAATTAACTTAAGAGTCATTCTATTTGTTCAGGTGATTTTGGTGTTGAGGTATTAATAAACATGGCGTTATGGTGCATCATGTGAGGGAGACACTGTCTGCCCTGAACTCAGAGCTCAGCCACAGGAGAAGTCCAAGAAAGGG
>NW_008420817.1:0-305 GCF_000622305.1 Nannospalax galili | reverse complement strand
CCCTCCCTTCCTTCTTTCCTGGATCCCTCTCTCCCTCTTCATCTTACATTTATTCTTACAAAACTTCATTTTATACAAACCCAAAAATGTCTACTTGGCCACTGATGTGGAAAGTGAGGTAACCAGCATCCATACAGACTTTGATTTTTGACGGGAACTGTCCATGTCTTTCTGCTCACTGTCCACTGTTGCATGAGGAAGAGTTCACTGGTGACAAATGAGAAATTCATCAGTATTCTCTCTGCCCTGTGTCCCACTGTGTTCCATGAGCCTTAGGTGTAAAAGGTCCATTGTAGATATGTCAT
>NW_008420816.1:0-305 GCF_000622305.1 Nannospalax galili | reverse complement strand
CTTACTGTACAAGCATGAGGGCCTGAGCTCAAATACCCAGCACCCATGTGAAAAGCAGGTGTGATCACAAGGCATAAGTAACCCCAGTGGAGTTGGGGGTGGAGACAGGAGAGTCATTGAGACATGCTGGCTAATCATGCTGGAATCTAGCTCCAAGTCTGGTGAGAGGCCTTGTTTCAAGGGACTGAAGTGGAGGGTAGTAGAGGATGCCCGATGACCTCCTCTGGCCTCTGTGCCTGCGTGAGCATCTGCATCCACACATTCTTACATACCACACACACACTCACACAGATACACACACACAC
>NW_008420815.1:0-305 GCF_000622305.1 Nannospalax galili | reverse complement strand
ATACCACGGCATGTGTATGGAAGTTAGAGAAAAACATTTCAAAAGTTTGTGCTCTCTTTTCATCTTGTTTTTGAGGCAGGGTCTCTCCTATGCCTGAGACACTGTGTGCTGCTTACTGAGCTTCCAGAGAGTCTCCTGTCTCTGTCTCTTTTCTGACCCTAAAAGTACAGGGACTGTAGACTGTAGATGTGTGCCACTGAACCAACCTTTCAGGCAGGTTCCAGGATTGAGCTCAGGTTGTCCTGCTTGTAAGGCAAATGTGTTTACCACTGAACCATCTCCCCAGTCCTTTACTGCCATTTTAA
>NW_008420814.1:0-305 GCF_000622305.1 Nannospalax galili | reverse complement strand
GTTTACATACTCAGCACCTGTGGACATGGAAAGGCATAGTTATATCTTGGCAGATACTTTCTTGAACGGTTCTCTTCTTGGGGAAATTCTGAAGGTGACTGGTTGAGCAAAGATGATCAGGCTGTCTGCAGAAAATAACTGGCCTTGAGATATATCTGTACCCTGAGACTTTGCCTAGTAGTTGATGATGTTGGTGATAGAGAAGTCTGGATCCCAGGCTGACTTTTAATTCACTCAGGTGAATCTCTGCCTTCTAAGTTTTAAGGATGGTAATCCAGAGTGGAGCAGCTATTTCCAGACACTTG
>NW_008420813.1:0-305 GCF_000622305.1 Nannospalax galili | reverse complement strand
ATTGAAGCATTGTGATGGGAAATTGGGTCATTGTGATGGCACAATGGGGATTTGAGGGCATATTGAAACATCATGATTACATATTAGAGCATTGTGATGGCATATTGAACATTGTTGTTGTACACTGGGGCATTGTGATGGCACATAGGGGCATTGTGATGACACATTGCTGCACTGTTATGGTACACTGAGCATTGGGATGGCACCATTGAGTACTGTGATGCCATATGAAACATAGTAATAGCACATTATATCATTGTGAGGACACATTTGGGCATTGTGATGGCACATTGAGCATGGTGCTG
>NW_008420812.1:0-305 GCF_000622305.1 Nannospalax galili | reverse complement strand
ACAACCCTGTGGTACAGACTCTTAATATGTCTAACTAAAGTATAACTTATATTTGGCAATGAGCACAGACTGGGTATATAATTCTAAGGGCTTTGACAAACACATGTGTGTACTCACCTGTCATTACCCCAGAAAGGGCTCATGCCCCTTCCTACCCAGTTCCCACACTCCTATAACAGGTAGGCACCTCTGCCTGTTCAAGAACTTCATAAAAATAGAACCATGAGGCGTGGAGTCCTGTGTCTGGTTTCCTTCATTTGATGCAATGAATGAACAATTCTTTTTTCGTTGTTTGTTTGGTCTTT
>NW_008420811.1:0-305 GCF_000622305.1 Nannospalax galili | reverse complement strand
CCAACCCAATTCCTCAGTCTAGTCCCCTGGAGCCCTCAAAGCCTGTTCCCTTCCCTACCTTGCCTTTTCATACCTGAGACCAGCCTTCATCCCTGGATGTCCCACCCTAGTCTGGATTCCTGAGACCAGCCTCCTTCCCCGACTGCCCGACAAAGGCCCTGAATTCTACTTCTACCTAGCAATCCTCCCAAATTGTACTGTGCCTACTGAGTAGAGAGATCCAGACCTTAGGAGAAAGGATCTGATCCTCACCCGATTTGGTCCTCCGTGGGAATGCCTGAGCAGCAGGACAAAAGCCATCTGGC
>NW_008420810.1:0-305 GCF_000622305.1 Nannospalax galili | reverse complement strand
AAAACATGTAATTCACAATGTTAAACCTTCCTAGAAAACAAAGAAACTCTGTGTTAATATAACTAAAAACAACCTAGAAAACCGACCAGAATCATCAGCAAAATGAAAAACAGAAAACCTTTTAAGTGAAAAGATTTAAAAAAAAATTCTTTTCAATAAAATTTTACGTGTAGCTGAGCATGGTGGCACACTCGGGAGGCAGAGACAGGGGGATCTCTGTGAGTTCAAGGTCAGCTTGGTCTACATAGCGAATACAGGCCAGCTGGGGCTACAGGGGCTGTCTCAAAAAGACAAAACAAAACAAA
>NW_008420809.1:0-305 GCF_000622305.1 Nannospalax galili | reverse complement strand
AGGCAAAGGCAGGCGGATCTCTGTGAGTTTGAGGCCAGCCTGGTCTCCATAATGACTCCAGACTGGCTGTGGCTACAGGGAGACCCTATCTCAAAAAGACCAAAAATTAATTAAGTAATAATAAATAAAACCTATGACTTTGGTGCTCATTTCCATTGAAATACCACTGGGGATTGGGTTCATTGAATGTGGTCTTGCCTTACATATTTAAGGCCTTGCAGAAACATTAAAGAAGAGAGATAATCTTTAGATAAACAAAAGCCTTGCTCATCACTGGGCTTTTTTGTTTGTTTGTTTGTTTGTTT
>NW_008420808.1:0-305 GCF_000622305.1 Nannospalax galili | reverse complement strand
GGGAATCAAACCCAGGTTCTCTGCAAGAGCAGCCAGTGCTCTTAACCGCTGCTCCATCTCTCCAGACCCCTTTTCATTTTTTAATTTTATTTTTTAGGTTAGCTTACAAAGTACTGGACTTCATCATTGTGTCTTCATAAAAATGCATCCTTAAACACAAGATCAGAGACCCACAGTCAACATGCACACAATAAGAGACTTCGGAGTGCTCCCCGAGTAGTCCACTTATATCAAGCCTCTGCCTCCTAAGCCTCAGGGATCATTGTTGAAGAGGGGGATGGAAAGATTGTAAGAGCAAGAAGTGT